>NW_017971527.1:0-271374 GCF_001883845.1 Diplodia corticola
CCCCGCTCCCTCCATACCCCAAGATAATCTCCTATGATCTGCACGCTTGGGTCGAGTTGATCGCCGCGTGGCTGTCCACGCGGTCCACTCGCCGCCTGCAAACCTTGCTGCGGAAGTGCCGAGAAAAGCAGAGTAATCGCGCCAGGGCGGTCCAGCCCGGGGGGCTGCAGCCGCACCGCTCGCTGCATAAGCAGCAGCAGCATGAGGGAAGAGGTCAGGGGGACTGCTCCCATCTGACTGCTGGCTTGTCAGAACTCAGCCGGCTCACTGGCGCGGGAAAGCCACGCAGGAATACGTAGTGGCGTTTTCTGTGGTGTTGTTGCGCTCTCTCTGTCTGGGGGATCATCAGTATTTTTTTTTTTTTTAGTTTTTCTTTGCTAATGCGCCTAATCACCAGGCCCGAAATTGGCCCTCTGGTCGGAGGATTCATCAACCAGTACACCAGCTGGCGATGGACGTTTTACGTGATGCTGATCTGGGCGGGCGCGCAGCTGGCCGCCATCGTCTTCTTCGTCCCCGAGACGTACCACCCGGTGCTGCTCCGCCGCAAGGCGCGGAAGCTGCGAGCCGAGACGGGCGAGGAGGCGTGGAAGGCCCCGATCGAGACGCTGGACAAGTCGGTCAGCCAGACGCTGCTCTGGTCGTGCGTGCGGCCATTCCAGTTGCTCGTATTCGAACCGATGGTGAGGAACCCTACCCTGACCAAAAGATGATGATGTGCCATGTTTCTCCTGGTGGGGCGGAGGGGGAATAACTAACATTCCACAAATCGCAGTGCCTCAATCTATGCATCCTCTCCTCGATCCTGCTAGGCATCCTATACCTATTCTTCGGGGCCTTCCCCCTTGTCTTCCAGAACAATCACGGCTTCACGCTCTCGCAGGTCGGCTTGGCCTTCATGGGACTGTTCGTGGGCATGATCCTGGGCATCTGTACGGACCCGCTGTGGCGGAGGAATTACGCGCGGCTCGTGCAGAGACGGGAGGCACAAGGGGGCGAGCCCGGGGGCGCAGAGCCGGAGTATCGATTGCCGCCGACGGTTGCGGGCGCGGTTATCGTGCCAATCGCCCTATTCGGTAGGTCTTGGGGAGTGCGGGCGTGTTGCCCTTTTGGGCTGCTGCTGACACGGCGGGTCGATAGGGTTTGGCTGGACGACGTACTCGAGCGTAAGTGGCCGTCCGCAGATCTTTTTGAGGAGCAGCAACTTGCTAACCCGGACCCTGCAGGTGCACTGGATAGGTACAGCACTCGCTCGTATTCTGACCAAGGGGGAGCTGATCAGTTGCAGTACCAATAATGTTCTCGACACTATTCGGCATCGGGTAAGACAGGCCATTGTCAGCAGAGCATGCAATGACGACACGATTGTGCTGATGATGGTCCAGAGTCATCTGCGTCTACTCAGGGGTATTCACGTTCCTCGTGGACTGTGTAAGTGTGCGGCTTCTGGGCTGGGACGGGGCGGCGCTGACGACGGCGGCAGTACCCATTGTATGCAGCCAGCGCATTGGCGGCCAACAGCTTCGCGCGGTCGTCCTTCGCCGCGGCGTTCCCGCTGTTCGGAGTGCAAATGTACAACCGTAAGTGCGCTCTGAGACAAGCATGATGATGTCGACGGGGCGAAAGAGCGGTCACTGACGTAAGCATAGGACTGGGCTACCAGTGGGCAACGTCGTTGCTGGCCTTCTTGGCCCTCGCCATGGCACCGTAAGACGCTTGCTGCATATCCCGCCAGAGCGGTCGTGGAGTCGGCTAACATGCTGTGTCCCGTGCAGGTTTCCTTACTTTTTCTATCGGTACGGCAAGCGGCTCAGGGGCAGGAGTCGCTTTGCATCCGCGTAGGCTGCATGAGGGCGGCGCAGGCAGACGGAGGGGTGCAGGGCCGGCGTCAGCAGCAGCATCATGACGAGCAGCAGCGGCGGCGGCTTCTCCACGGTGGAGCCTGCGCCAGAGCTAGAACTGGAGCAGCAGCAGCAGCTCGGCCGGGGGCTATATATAGTGGGGGTCGCACAGCAGGTGCAGATATTCCGCAGCAATCCAATACCACAGAGCGTTCGTCTCGTCTCCCCCCACGTGACACAACGGGCCAGCACGCGTTTGCAGGGGCCGAGGTGTGGCAGGCGGCGCGAGCGGCGGACACAGATCGTGTTGGCGGTGCGACCAGAAGCGCGCTGCGAGAGCCGCCACGAACCAGGCCAGCCGCCCGCTAGCGCCGAGAACGTGGCCGCCTCCCGTCGCTGGCAGCAGCGGGCAGAGGCCGGGCTGTGTCGAGTGGAGGAGGGGTGCAGCGGAGGCGCGCGACGAGGCCAAAAAGCAACGCGGGCGGAGGCGGCGGGCAGCGCGGGCAGCACGGGCAGCACGGGCAGCACGAACGGCACGGGCAGCGCTCAGCCGGGCTGGGGGGCAGCGCTCAGCCGGGCAGAGGGGCACCAGAGTCCGCGAGCGGCAACAAGGCCGTGGATGCGTCTGGCGTTGTCGTAGCTCCGCCGGGCAAGCGGCACTTAGCTGCGCGGCGGGAGGTGAAGGGCGCGATCGGCCGGCGCCCGCGGCCAGGCGCGTGTGCGGGCGCGGGCGTGCCGGTGCGGGCGTGCCGGCGTGCTGCTCGAGGTGCGCTGCCCGTGACGGGGCATGGCTGTGAAGGTGCGTAGGTAGGGGCGTAGGGGCGTAGGGGCGTGGGTGCGGGCTGGGCGCTGGGCGCTGGGCAGCGAGCGACTGGCGGAGGCGGGGTGGGATTGACAGGCCGGTGGAGCGCAGAGGCCGGCGAGTCAGCGCGCGAAGGCACACGACGTGCGCCAGCGAAGAAACCGAACATCGCCGCCGCTGTCGCAACCGCATCCTTCCTCGCCCTCCCTCTGCGCGCTCCCTCCACGGCCCTGGACTCGCCCGCCCGCCGCTGGATCTCTCACGTCGCTTGCCTCACCGCACTTCGCAGCCCGCAGCCCGCAGCGCACCCTCCTCCGCACGCCGGAGCTGCAGCAGCCCGCTTCGTACCAAGGCAGCTCGAGTCCCACGGCAGCTGGCCTGCATCGGCCAATTCCAATCGCCCTGTCCAGCCGCCCCGCTGCGTGTACCTGCCTGGCTCCCCCAGAGCGCCAAAGCTTCAGCCCACGCGCCTGCGCCCCAAGCGCACACAGCACCTGCCTGAGCCTGAGCGCCGCCGCCAGCATGCGCGCCGCCAACGAGTCCTGAGTCCGAAGCACCATGACCGCGAGCCAACGCGCGCTATCCCCTCGATCTCTGCATGGACCCCGGCCTTGTGCGACCCACGCTTTGTCCCATTCCTGCGTACCGGATTGACCGCACCCGCCCCCTCCACGCCGCCCGCGACGCACGCGATTGGAAGCCCTCGGCACCCGTCTAGCGGGGCTCCCACGCACAGGCTGGAGCTGAAGGCAAGTGGTGGCACAGCAGCACGCTCGCGAGTGCTTAGGGCACGCGTGATCGAATATTCGAAACACCCAACTGGGACGCCGCCAGCCGCGAGGCCCCGTGCAGATTGGTCGAACCGCTGCGCTGGGAGGGGCCGCCGAGCGCAACATTGGCGGATAGGCGCAGCATAAACGTGCGTCTACGGCAGCGGCAGCTTCGAACCAGACATCCGTGCCTTGGAGGGTGGGCTGCCGACTGGGTCGCCGCGTACCTTTGCGGAAAGGGATATTATGACCACCCCAGACGCCGAAGATGCATCTCCCTCACCGGAATACAGCGGTGATCAGGACGGGAGCGACATGGCCGACCAGAAGGACCAGCGCGCTTCGAGCGACGCCCCCTCCACCAACAATTCTACCAACAACAGCAACACCGCCTCCGCGGCCGCCAGCGCGAAGCCCAACGCCAAAGACCCTCTGCGGCCGCGTCGCAAGAAGGCCCGACGGGCTTGCTTTGCCTGCCAGCGCGCCCATCTTACTTGCGGTAAGTTGGACCGTCTTTCCGAAATCTCCGCCGCCCCGCGCGGAGTGGCGAACATACCCGCCTGCACCCTGCCGGCGTGTCTCAACATGATACTGACAACAGCTCAGGCGACGAGCGGCCCTGTCAGCGCTGTATAAAGCGCGGTCTTCAGGATGCCTGCCACGATGGTGTTCGCAAGAAGGCCAAGTACCTTCACGACGCGCCGCCCGAGGCTCTCATGCCTGGCGTCGGCGGCCACTATCCTCATCTCGCCAACGCTGGCCAGCATGCCGCCACGCCTGTGCAGAACAGCGCGCAGGCCATGGGCCAGCCGAGCAATTACTATCCGCAGGCTCAGCAAGCCAACTACAACGTCTATCCGAACTCCAGCCAGGGCCAGATGCCGCCCCCAATGCAGGAAGCCTCGGCGATAAATTCCTACAACAATCAGCAATCACCGATCTCGCCACAATACAGCCAAAACGCCAATCAGCAGACATCCCCGGTACAGAGCATGGGAGGCATGCCGCAAAACCAGCAGTCCAATCCTTCAGGCATGCAAGATTTCGGAGGCATCCCGTTTGATCCAAGCGACCCTGCATTATTCAACTTCGATCTCGCAAGCCTCAACTTTGGCAACCACTATGGCGCGCTTGAATTCGGAATGCTCGGCCACATGTCATCTGGCGCAGCGGAAACGCCACCGGAAAATAACAGCATAATCAACCCCCTGAACCAAGCTGCCAGCCTCTACAACGGTCCTATGAGTACGGCATCTGGATCGTCAGAGAACCTTGGCATTTCGGCCGGTGGCTTCGGATTCAATGAAGGAATCTCATCGGCAGATTGGCAGCCACACTCAAGGCAGGGCAGCACCACTCAGATCCAAACGCCGAACAACACCCCTGCCACGAGCAACCTGGACCATCAGCTGCGCCAGGAGGGAGGTCAGAACGGCATGCCCCTTGCATATGCTGTCGGTGCTGGGCCTGGCAGCATGGCGAGCGCTAGCCCCGGGTCTACCATGGCGGATGGACAGAACTTTGAGCCAACATCGTTTTCGTCACCAGTCTACATGGCAAATCATCAACACCAGCATGAAGAGCAACGTCGGCAGCAAATTTACAACAGACAGCAGCATCTACACAATCAGAGAGCCCAGCAGCAGCAACAACAACAGCAGCACCAGCAACAGCACCAGCAACAACAAGAAGCGAACCGTAAGCGCCGCCGCGACCCGAGCGAAATCTACGATTCCGTCACGGGCCCATACCCGTACACGGATGGCTTCCACGGTCTCATCGCACTCCTCAAACAACGCTTCTCCATTGCAAAGCGATCGCGCATCGCTCAGGCGCTTGCTTCCATTCGGCCATCGTTCATCGCTTGCACAAGCACGCTGAACACTGACGATCTCATCTTCATGGAGAAGAGCTTCCAACGTACTCTTTACCAATACGAGGACTTTATCAATGCACACGCTGTCCCTACAATCATCTGCCGCCGTACCGGGCAGATCGCGGCCGTAAGCCAGGAATTCAGCTTGCTCACGGGCTGGAAGAAGGATGTGCTGCTTGGCTATGAGCCCAACCAGAATGTCAACACTGGCGGCTCGAGTGGAAGTGCCATGCAGTCCGGTACAGCGACCGGAACTCGGGGAGTCAACACTCCTCGGGAACCGCAGGCAAACGTGGAGAATCCGCGCCCGGTCTACCTTGCCGAGCTGCTTGACGACAACTCAGTATGCCAGTTTTACGAAGACTTTGCAAAGTTGGCATTCGTGGCGCCGCGTGCGACGGCGACTCGTTCCTGCAAGCTCATACGCTACCGCACCAAGGAAGATCTGTCGACGCTGGAGAACATGAACATCAAGTCTGAGGAGAGCGGTGGCAAAGATCAGAACAAGGGCGCAAGATACACGAATGGCAACGCTGTGGTCAAGCTCGAGGGGGGTGGCGGTGGCGGGGCGGGAAGGCCTGGCGACAAGGATGGTTTGATCAACTGCATGTTCTGCTGGAGCGTCAAGAGGGATGTTTTCGAGGTGCCGATGCTTATCGTCATGAACGTAAGTATAGTCTTTCTCGTCGCTACTTGTCCATCCTTCTGTCGCTCATTCTTGCTGACGGACTTACCCGACAGTTCCTTCCCATTATGGAATAGCGCGAGGTTTACCCCATACCGAGGCTACTCCACATTACGGAAGATCTCGAAAGGCGATCATGACATGGCACACCGACGGCCGGGGTTGACTCACTGTTTCCCCGGACGCTCACGATGGCCACGAACACCCCGCAGTGATCGATACGATCACCCCACACAGAAGCCTTAATTTCCCCGCAACCCTTCTCCGGACCCTCCGGGATTCTATTCCTTCCTGGCGTTCCGATTTTTCCCGCATCGCGGGCGGCTGGCTGGCTAGCCCGTCCATCCTTGCGCTTCTTGGATACTCATCATCCTGCGATCAGATAACGCGCTTTGTGTTGCCCTTGCTAATGACGGCTGCTGTTTCCGATGCCCTTTGGCGCTTTCAAGAAGCGATTAAGGGTGGGAACATGGCCGACTAGCCTGAATCCCCGGTTCGGCCAGTGCAAGCAAGGGTCATATTTTGGCTTTGCGTTGGCGTTTGGCGTTTTCACGCTTGTTTCGACTTACCTTTTCAATTTTTTTTATAATCCATTCTGTCTATCTGTTTCCACCGACTCTGCAAAGAACTTGGGAAATGAATTTTTACCAACAGCAGTCTGTACTGGATGTGTGTCTAGTCTGGGTGGTAAAAGTCCTGTATTTGTGTTTCCTATCTTCTTTATCTGTCTCGGGATCCAGCCACGGCTGGCACCTTGCCTGTTTTGAAACGAACCACTGACATTTGAGAAAGGCAGTCTCTGACGTTTGGTTGAGGCGAGACGAATTCACGGCAAACAAGATTGGTGTGATGAAGACTCTGCGGTTTTTACTTGTGCATAGCTCATTGCCCCTCCTCATACGTTTCTCCACCACACCTTTATTTCTACTTGGGTCAAGGGGTCAAGCTGAGTGGAGATCTGGCGTGAGATGTACAATAAAGGCGGGAAGGGTTTTCTTCATGAGGAACATAATCGATTGGGCTGAGAGCAAATCAGAGAAGGGTATAGCAAAGATGGTCTTCATACACGGAGGTGGGCAGGCGCAAACAAGTGTTTTGAAAGTAATTGAACGACGCCTTCTGCTTCCTTTCTTGCTGGTCTGGTTGGTGAGCTCGGGAGCAATGGAAGGGATCAGGCAGGGGAGATGACGCCATCAGCAAGAATGGCCAGACATGGTACGTCGACCAGCACTCGAGCATTGTCCGGCCCTCGGTGTTGGGTGTCTCGGCTCATGCGGCAGAGTCGTTCGGCACCAGCGCCGCACTGTTACCTCAACCACCTCGAACCCCAGCCTCCAGCCAGCCTCATATCTCAGGTCGCACAGGCGTAGGGCGCACCGGTGGGACAATCGAACAAGGGCAGCGCGTGCACAACGCCTTCTCGAAACAATAGCGGCACGCGCAATGCGCAGCTCAAAGACAAGTCAGCACCTGCATGCGCAAACAAAAAAAAAAGACTGAACGATGGGCCGCTGAAACCTCACCGCTCGACCACGACACGCTCCTCTCGATCGAATGAGAAGCAGGTGGATGATTGGAAGCGGGGGAGGGCGGACGATGGGAGCACAAGTGCAAGCCGGTATCGGTCAGTGTCAGGCCGCTGGGGCCAGCGCCTCTTGTCTCTTTTTTCGGTATGTCCACCATGCACGCTGTTTCCGTGAGCAGCCCTGTTGTCACGTTGTTTCATTGTAGCTGTGTTGCTGTTGCTGTTGCTGTTGCTGCTGCTGCTGCTGCTGCGCGCGAGCTTGCTTCCCATCCCTCGTGTTTCGTCTGCAATGCTACCTTCTTTGCCCTTCAAGTCCCAAACCGGAATGCTCGCTCTCTCTTTGCCGGCGCGCTGGGCGGCATGCTTTTCTGCACCAAGCGGCTGGGGGTAGCGAGGCTGGCAGGCAAGCAGGCAGCCAGCCAGCCAAGTAAGCAAGCAGCACGCGCCAAAGGCCCGGCCGGGCGGGAAAGGCTACCTGCCTGCCTGCACCTACCCTGCTGCTGCTGCTGCTGCTGCTGCTGCTGCTGCTGTCCTCTGCCTCCTGATCCCGCCTTGACCGACGCCGACACCGACGGTCCAGGTTGACACGGCGTCCATGGTGTGTTGCTCCCGCTGCGCTGTCCCTGCAGAGCAGCGTCGGCGGTCACGCCGCTCTTTCATTGAGGGAGGGGGGGAGGGCCCGAAGAAGAGATGTTGTCCATGCAGTCATTCCACTGCGCCCGCAACGCGTACAGCATTTGGGCTCTCTCTCTTGGGCTTCTCTCCTCGGGGCGGCGTCCACTCATTGTTCGACATTTCCCGTCGACCGAACTTTTTTAAACCATACAGTCGTATTCCCGCATGCAGCTAAGCGCAGTCAGTCCTGGGATGGCCATTGTTCAGATCGTGCATTTGGATCTCATCCCTGCCGCCATTTCCACAGCTCATTCGACAACGCTCTTCCCCGTTGTCGATCACCTGCTTGGTTCTGCCGTGGACCCTGATATGGATGTTTTTTTTTTCTTTTCCTTTTTGAGCAGAACATCTCTCCATATCTCTCTCTCTCACATGCATGGCCCATCTTGCCTTTTGGTCCTCTTTTTTTGCTTCTTCGGCAGGGCACTCGATGCATAACGCAAGACGCATGCAAAACGCACGTCCGATGGGATTTTGTGTTGTGCGTCACAGGACGTGCGGTGCGTCTGCCTTGTTTATGGAGCGGCGGTCGAAAGAGGGAATTCCTGTCGATCTTCCGTGGGCTGAGATGCTGCTCCCTCCCCTCACCAGCTCCTCTCCACACCACCGCGCCGCCCCGCTTTCGACCCCCATGTCGTGTCACCCTTGTTTCAGGTTCAGCCTTTTTTGGAACGTTTCTTTTTTTTCCTTTTCGACTGTTGCCAATAACGTTCTGTTGCGCAATTCGATTGCGCTGCGCACTGATTGGATGGACACCGCCTTGGGGGGAGCCGGCCCCGGTGCGGGAGCCCCGGTTTGGAATATGATAACCTGGTCATGACGTCTAGAGATGCGTTCTCCGGCAGTCTGGATCTTGGTGCTCTCCCCCCCTCCTTTCCAATCTCCCACACACACACACACAGTTGTGCGGTGAGTGGTTTGCCCTAAATTTTGGTGGGATCTCGCACGTGTTGTCGTCGTCACCTTTTTTTTTTTTTTGAGAATACAAGTCTGGCCCACGCGTCATTGGTGACGGGGAGGCAGCAGCATCTACTTCACTGAACAGACAGAGCAAGATGCTGCGGTGGAAAAAAAACCCCAAGGAAAGACTGGAATGTCAAGTGGTACTACCAAGAGTGGCTCCTGTCGTGGTTTTGCACTTTCTTTTCACCTTTTCACCGCCGTCAGGACTCTGTTCTCAATGGTTTTGTGACGATTATCCCTAAGGCATTGCAATTTTGTTCTCGCAAAGGAAAGGCGAACTGACTCTTAGCGAGCGAGTATGTATTCGTACGTGATATATTTCGAAAGCCGTTTTTTGTTGATACACCGGTCGCCCATACTACCTTTTCTCCTCACTTCTCTATGGATGGAACAACAACACTGCGTTCACCATCAGTGTCCCTCTTTCCGCATTCCTCGCCATACATCCACCCTTTCCTCATCCCTGCATGACCCTCACGTCCATCGAGACAAGATTTAGACGAGACTTCTCTTTTCCGTCCGCACCACCTCGATCACCAGCGAACTCGGCCAAGTCTTGGAATCGGGCGACCTCGCGCATTGCTTTGTCGTGAAGGATGGTAGCGCGCTTGCCGCGCGCGAAAGAGGGAGAAAAGACCCAACACAGCGGGCATTTGTATACATATATTAATTGCCACTGTACGCTGTCCGCGCCTTCTTGCTAGACCAGTGTACGCGGCTTGCCGCCCCAGCTGCCAGGTGTTTGGATAGTCTTCTGGGGTCCTGCGCTCTTTAATCGCCTTCCCGCCGCGCCGTTGCTCCGGCTCTCCGCTCCATTTCCTTTCCCTGCAGACGCACATGGACGTGAGAAACAGCGTGGCGGGCCGCGAGTGACGGGGTCTCGGGCTCGCGGTGGAGTGATGGGGGCGTGATATAGTGGCGATAAATGACGGATATTGGGGGGGATGGGGATGGGGATGACGCGCGCAGGCGCGCGAGAAATTGGGGCAGGCAGCCCTGTTTTGTCCAGTGGTACGGTAGGCCGTGTACCTGTACCTGTGCTTGTGCCTTGTGCCTGTGTCTGTGCCCTGCCCAATGCGTCGCATTACCGTTCCCGGGCGCCGCGCTGCTGGGACGCGCTTTCTGGACAACAGAGATTCAAGGGGCAGAGCGCGGGCGTGCTGATGCCGGGCTGGCTGGCATCATGCACCTGTACGTTATACGCTGGCGGCGGCGGCGGTAGCGCTATGTAGCAGCAGGAGAGCACGAGGGCAGGATGGAAGGGGGCTGAGCAGGTGACAGCTGACAGCTGACAGCTGACACTGCATGCGAAGCAGAAGGCGTACAGAACCGACAACACGTAGGCAATGGCTGGCAACACGCCCAGCTCGTCGTGTCGCAGGGAGGAACGGATATAGATCAGCCGCACTGAGCTGTGCTGTGCTTTGGCTGGCCGTCTCCGTCTCTCCCACCTCTTCCCTTTCCCCAACACCTTCCCCCTATAAGCTTGATGGTGAGCGAATCGTTGCCCGCGTTCGAATTCAATAAGTCCCCATATACGCCTCTGCAATCGTCTTTCTTCCTTTTTTCCTAATTTCCCTACTCGATCCATTTCTCCGCTAGTCTGCAGACTTCCCCCGAGACACCCACACATACCGAATGGGAAACAAATCTCCTCCCCCCCCGCTAACAAAGATTACCCGGAGCTTCTTCCGGAAGGGTCATCCCGTCCCTGTTCGCACCCAGGCTTATACTCCCGCGCCTGTCTCTTTTCTTTTTCCCACATATTGCCCATGCACACCCGCCCAACCAGACCAGTGCAATGTCAGTCGAGATCGAGATCACGCACAAAACAAAGCAAATGGAAAGCGTGCATTAGCTTTTACCACTAATACCACATGTGCTTAATCCCCACCCGCCCACTACTACCAACTGTCCAATGCCCAACCCCGAACCCCAGACCCTGCTTCCGCTGCGACGACATGCATGTACGAACGCGCACTTACCTACATGTGTATCTTGTACCTTGCTTGGTTGGGTGGGGACTGGGGAGGGGGATATATATCCATCTTACGTACATACATAGCAAAAGAAACTAAAAACTCAATCTTGGTTCGGATCTCTCATATATGCACGTAACGATCCGAGGGCGTTTATGGCGGTCAAACAAGATGAAAAGAATAAGGAATTAAAAACGGGGAAAAGTTTGCGAGGTCGTGGAGTCTTGGCTGCAGTGTACCCCCCCTCCTCCCCAGAATAAGGACGATAATATGGAGAGATCGGGTAGGAACGGTATGGCGTGCCTAGATAGATGAACGGATAGATAGGCGCGGGCCGTTCGGGTCGTTTGTCCGTCAGACGTGTTGTAAAGATAATAAGTGGGTGGATGTGACCGGGGGGGAGGTGTGTTTGAGAGTGAGAGAGATGGCTTGTTAGAAAGTTTGTAGAGACAAGAATCGCCGCGAAAAAAAAAGAAAAAGTGTATCACAATTGATGCTACCCATTCCCCAAGGTGTCGTATATTGTCGAACAGTGTCTAGTACATATAGATGACACGGAAGCTTTGGGCTTACAGTGGGTGCGAGAAGAAGTTGACCACTTACATCTATCTCGCATGGAGAATAGGACCCTATCCGAATGCATTTGTACTCTCCACCTACGTCCGGATATCTGCTTCACCTCCTTATAAAAAAAAAAAGGGGGGGGGGGGGGAATGTTTGAACCTACATCTACGTCGGAAATCTGCTTCGACTGCCCCCCGCAAAGGATCACCGTAGGTCAATTTCTTTCTGCACCTAGTGGGCTTACGCCACGATGATGGTGACTGTTGTCTTCTCCGAGCAATTCAGAGCTTGTCTTCACCCCCAAACGTAATTGAGACCTGGTACCATGAGGATCACTCATGCATCACCACCGGGGAAGGTAACCGAGAGTTTGAGAAAAGAAGTTTGCGCGAACGGCACACATGTTTGAGTGTCCTCAAAATACATTCATACCTCTCCACGTAGTCGAAAGGTTGACAAGCAGCACCATTTAGTATTACGCAAAAAGAAAAAAAAGGCTCGAACACCAAGGAAACTCCCCGACACCATTTGGTATGCCCCTCTTCCACCACGCGACGCTATGCTCCTGTTCTTTTCTTTTCCTTCCCTTTCATTCACAAACACCAAAACCACTCCCCGCCTACACAACCCCACCCCCGGCCACGCTCCTAAACCCCAACGGCATCTTCCCGCCGAGCGCATCCAACCCCCCACTGCTAACCCTCTTGCTCACCCTCTCCATCCGCTGCCTCTCCCTCAACTCCCTCACATGCCGCGACACCCAATACCGCCCCAACGTCCGCTCATCCATGCCCTTGGCCCCCTCCACCAGCCCCAGACACGCCGCGCTGCCGCACGCGCACTCGAACCCGCGATCCATGACCCACTCGGTGCTCGGATAGAAAAACGTCAACTCATCCCCCGCCTGCAGTCCCCTTTCGCTACCGACCCGCACCTCCATCGCGTCCATGTCGAAGACGAGGTTCGGCTCGCACGAGTGGTTGACGTAGCGCAGGTCCGAGTTGAGCTCGACGTGGGCGTCGGCGCCGCGCTGGACGGTGGTGTAGACGGGCGCGGGCGCGGGGGTCGCGAGCGTGATGCGCGCGAAGACGGCGTTGGGCGGGAGCGAGACGTTGGACACGGCTTTGGTGGTGAAGTTGGGCCCGTGGTGGACGGTCAGGAGGGCGGCGAGGTCTTTGTCGGTTGGCGGGGTGGCGGTGGTGGTGCCGTTGGTGGTGGTCTTGGTGGTGGTGGAGGGCGCCGAGGCCGGGGGGTTGATGGAGGCGGTGACGGCCATGGTTGGTTTGGTTTGGTTTGGTGTTGTTTGGTTGGTTGGTTTTCGATTTCTGGTTTGTTTTTTTTCTTTTCTTCTTGGTGGGAGGAGGGGCTTTTGGTCGAGAGGCGGGCGGAGGGTTGGTTGGTCGCGTATGCTTCACGGAGGAAAAGGGCTTGGGAGGCGGGAAGCAAGGAAAAAAAGACGGATGAACAGCAGGCTTTCCCTTCACACAGGTGATGGCAGACCAAAGGGTGGATGCGGGAACGGGGACTTTATATACAGCTGAGGCCCCACATACACAGGGCCGTCTACAGCTAGCTAGTCAAAGGCGTGGCCGGTGAGATCCAGGGTTCTCTTCCAGGCTGGGATTACCCGCCGCTGGCTGGGGCCTAGCTCAAACGCGCGAATTATGTTAGTGAGGGGGCAAAAAAGGGTCCCTGACGGTATGGGACGAGGGCCGACAGTCGCATCATCCGCGGAGGATGACGATGGCGATGCGGCCACCAGCAGCGGGGACCTCTCGATGCAACCTGCTCCGCGAATGATGGCCGGAAGACGGGTGGGCAATGATGTCTTTCCCTTCCACCCGGGACCCACACGGCGCTGCAAGGCCCTCGGTCAGGTCTCGGCTGATGTGCGGCCGGGCGCTGGACAGACACGTGGGGTTTGCGGGTGTGGTGCGGTGGCCCCCTCCATTGCCGTCCCCATGCCGAGGTTAAATGTGGAGGAGCAAGAAGAGGGCGCGACGGCGAGAGGGCGAGAGCAAGGACGGAGAGCCGAAGGAAAGCGCTCCGGCGACGACGACGCGGCTGCGATAGCGGAGGGAAGAGATACGGACGGGTGTGCGTGTGCCTGGCAGGATTCATGGGACGACCTTCTCGAAGACGGCCGTAGCGCGGCGTCGCTTGGGCTTTGCGTCACGGGTGACAGTGTACCTGATCCGCCAGCTGTCAAAAGTCAACAAGTCGGAACCACTCGGCCAGCCGTCGACAAAGCGGCAGGACGCAGGGCCAATCTGCACAGCATCGGCGACAGCGGCGAGCGCGAAGGCCAATCGTCGCCCCGCAGAAATCATCAAAGCTGCCGCCCTGCGTCATCGCGCTTCCACCCGCTGCCCTCCTGCTCGAGTCCCGCCGTGCCGGCCCAAGATAGCTGGCTGTTGGTGTGGGCTGCCTGGCTGCCCGTGGGACTGTGCGCCTGCCTTGGACACGTAAAAGATCCGGCCAACGAAAAGAAGACGGAACGCGCCAAATGCTCGTGCACCGCCAAAGCATGTGAAGCTCACCTGTTCTCGTCTTTTCGCACACCCTCTCTCATGCCATCATGAGGACATCGAGCTCCCCGCCCCGACGCCGCAACGGACGCCACCGTTCGGGCGAGTCATAAAAAACCGCGCGGCCATCGTAGCGGCGCAATGAAGCCATGTTAACTAGAATACATCACACTTCGCTGAATCTCTATCTCTCTCTCTCCTCCGTCCGCGTATCGACGACTCCATCGCTGCGGAGCCGCACCTAAGTCCGCAGTAGATAGGACAACAACGAAAAAAACGCGGGATGGTAATCACACACCGACTGTCGGTTTTCTTGATAAGGCCTCATCAGAAGGTGTTTCCACGGTGTGATTATCGGTGACGCCTCCACGGCAGCAGCGGCAGCAGCAGCGGCAGCAGCAGCGAAAACATGATGGGCGGCCCGAAAGCCTCTCCACTGCGGCCTTTCTCTCCACAGCCGCGGCGCTTTCCCCACGGAGTATGACGCCACCTCTCACGACCGCGCGCAAATCCGAAGGCACTCCGGCTTTTGAAGACGGCCGGGAGACGCGACACGCGACACGGGAGAGAAAGGAAAGAAAGAACACATCCTAAGAGCAGAAAGGGGCGCACGGCAAGAACCGAGGGAAGGATGATAAGAAAAGACCAGCAGCCAACTAGGTATGGCTTCCACTCCAAGTCTTTGTTCAGCACATCCTCACGTCACCACGAATCGACCGGATTTAAGTTTCCGCTAGCCCTCTCGACGAATGCTTGTAGAAAACACCATTTGGCCCCATCATGTTTCAAAGGCAGTACACGCCAGCACCGAAAAAAGCCATCATGGAGTCGAGTCGTGCAAGTAAGAGAGATGGTTTTACAGCTTTCCCGTCCTTAATCTAGTGCTAAAGAACGCGAAGGGGTGGGTGTTGTTACAACCACAAAAGTGTGAAAATAATGGCAAAAACCATGGCCTCCACAAATTTGCCCAGATCAAACGAACGTAGTTGTTAATGAATGAAAGAATGCAAAGCCATTCAAGCCCCCCTCGTCGTTAAAGAAAGTATTCAGCAAGCCCTCTTTTTTTTCTTTCCTGCCAAAAGATAATCATCATTAAGAGTCGTCGCAGTGTGTCGAAGTGTATAAGGAAGAGAGAAAAAAAGTTTGGGTATCAGGCGATGAAGGGTATCACGGGTCTGAAAACCAGCAGATGGAGAAAAAAACAAAAAAATCAAACACCATTTCTGTCACCTATCGCGGCTTTTGTTTTAGATAACCCGACGCCAGGTTTCCACCGGCGAGGGATCACGACTCCGGCCACCAGAAGTCGACGGCCGATGCTCGTCGACCTCGACGTGCGTCTCCTGCGGCTGCATGGGCTCCGTCGCCCTTCTCTGCAGAGGACCCATCGGTCCCTGCGACGACCTCAGAGGAACCGAGAAGTTGCGAGATCCTCGGCCCTGGCTGAGCTGTCGTTCGTGACTGTTCTGCCGGCTGTGAGTGCTCTGTTGCCCGTAGCTGCCCTGCCGACTGTGGTTGCTCTGTTGACTGTAGCTGCCCTGCCGACTGTGGTTGCTCTGTTGACCGTAGCTGCCCTGCCGACTGTGGCTGCTCTGCTGGCCGGCGCTGCTCTGACGGCTGTGCGAGCTCTGCTGGCCAGAGCTGCCCTGCCGAGCATGGCTGACGTGCGGGCCGTCCTCAGGGACAGGCGACACGCTGCCATTACGGCCGTGCGATACGGGCGTCGGGTTGCTTTGCTGAGGGTTGAACGCCACATAGTTGGGTTGCTGTGTCGAAGCGCTGCTAGGCGAGCGCGGCCGATACATGTTTGCACCAGGGGCGGGTCCCTGTGCAGGGGTACCGGCGCGGAACGGATCGTAGTCGTCAAGCGCCGGAGCGTATCCACCGTTGTAGTTGTCGTAATCACGGCGAGCATTCTGAGCCATGGCCTGGTGCTGATGTTTCAACTCATACGCGTCGGTCGTATGCATCGCCGGAGATTGACGGCCGTAGGGATCAAAGTCGATGTTTACAAGTGGAGAAGGTCCAAAGTCGATGTTTCCGAGTGGGGAAGGACCAGGCGTGCCACGGCCCATGGGGCCCATGCCAGTGTTTGTGCGCATGGGTCCAGGAGGGGGCATGCCATAGCCGTCGTTCATGCTATAGCCAGTGTTTTGACGCATCATCCCTGGCCCGGGCGAACCCCGTGCTTGTGGCGGAGGCCCGTACGCGTTCGGCCCGAAGCCGTTCGGACCATAGCCGTTGAAACCAACCGCAGGCGAGCTGCGACCTTGCATGGGGGCCATGTCCATAGGAGTGTAGGTGCGTTGCGGCTGTCCAGCGCTGAATGCCGTGTTGGATCTCGGTGGTGGGTAGTAGCCATTGCCGCCCATAGGGCCTGGGGTTCCGCGAGCCTGGTATGGAGGACCCATGGGACCTGGTGTTCCGCGAGCTTGGGGCGGAGGGCCCATGGGACCTGGAGTGCTACGAGCCGGGGGGAGAGGACCTTGGGGCGTGTAGGAGCGCTGCTGAGAGCCGCCCGTCAAAGAACGCTCGCGAGTCATCGGCATGGTCGTCGGCAGGGGAGGAAGCGGAGGTGGCGTAGACTCTCCCATATCACCGGCACTGCTAAGGAGCGGTGCGTTCGAGCCGTAACTCTGAGCAGACCAGCCAGACGACGCGGTGTTGGTCCTAACAGGTCCATCGGGACGGAAGTTATCCTCGCCAATGTGGGGAAGCGTTGGAGCTCTCGAGGGTGCGGTGCGGTTGGTGTTGGACGTACTAGGCCGGGACGGCGGTTGAGACGAGTACGGGGGCAGCGTCGAGACGGATGTCTGCGTGTTGGTCCTGTCCAGGCCTCCCAGTTGAGGCAGAGTAGGTTTCCGTGGGACCAATTCAGGGCGAGAGTGCTTGCTCTGCAGAACCTTCTTCTCTTTCACGGGTAGTCCACCATTCTGCATCTGCAACTTGGCCGCCGCCGCCCGAGCCGCATCCTCTTCCTCCTTCCTGATCTTCTTTTCCTGTTTTTCCAAAGCCTGCTGGACCTTCTTGCCAACAACACGTTCCAGCCTTTTATCGACCTTGCGTCTGCAGTAGTTTGCCAGGGTGCCATCGACCGAAGGAATGTAGTGCCAGAGGAAGAGGACGTAGAGCACGCCGGCCAGGATCAAGCCCAAGACAGCAAAGACCCAGATGACCAGGGTGAACAGCATAGTCGAAAGGATGACAGCCTGTTCCTGTTGTTCGTTGGCAAGCAGCTGGATGTTGAACCAGAACTGTTCAAGCGAGGAATGTCCATCGGTTGCAGCATGCTCCCCCGTCGGCAGCAAATCGGCTTTCATGGCGGCCCAAAGCGTGACGGCGTTGACGACTTGGCGCGGCCCTTCGGCCAGGATAATGCGGAAGGCACCCTTGAAGGAGAAGTACACGAAAAGCGCAATATAATCGACACCCTTCTTGGACTTTGTCAGTTCAGCGAAGACGAGGAAACGCCTCCAGCCATGTCCGCCGGAATATATGCGAGAACTTTGGAGAGTGGCGGCCAGAGGGTCGAGGTAACTGTCAGCGACGCCGCCGCCGCGCATGACACGGAAGGCACGCAGCCAAGCAAAGGCAGCGAGAACCCAGGAGGCGATGATACAGGCGACGGAGATCCATTTGGAAACGTTGAAGTCGATGGCCGGGTCGACCTTGCTGGACCACTTGTTGAAGACGAGCAGATTGACGGCGGTGAAGGTGTCGGCGGCGTAGACGGCGACGGCGATGCCGCTAAGGGTCCACAGCCAGAGGTAGGAGAGTTTGGATTTCCATGACGACGAGGTGAAGTCGCTGAGGGTCTGTCAGAAGGTCAGCAGAGCATCCCACTTGGGGCGGCGAGGTGAGGCGGCGCACGATGTAATCCCACTTCTGTTCCTCACGGACGTTCTTTTCCTGGTCGCTGATGCGACCAAAGCAACCCATGGCGGGCTGGGGGGTGGTGGTGTAGTGTGCGGTGACGCGGTAAGGAGAGTGGTTACTTCAGTCCAGCTGAAGCAGGTCGGAGGGTGCACGAAAAGGGAAGGGCGGGCGCCGAATGGAGCAACACAGTTGTCCGAGTTGGGAGAGCTGGATCGAACAGTCCAGCTGCGATGCCGCCAGCGGAATGAGGGCGAGAAGGAGAGGACGGGGTCGGAGAAGAGGCGGCGGCGTTATCCTTGTATCGAATGGACGGGTGCGGAGGAATGGAATGCAAGCTATGTACGAAGCGGGGCCGGGGGAAAGAGGGGCATGATTGGAAGGAGGGTGGTGAATGGTGTTAAGGTTGGGTTGGCGTCGCACAATGAGTGGCTATTGTTGGCTGTAGGACAAAGGAATGTGGTGATCAGCGAGCTTGCTTGTCGCGGCGCGGTCGCGCGCACAAAGACCGGGCGTGTTGGAGCAGTGATTGTCGCCGGCGCGGTTGGACAACGGCTGCTGTTCAGTGGCGCGAGGGAGGGCGCGCGACGGGCGGTGGAGCGGGTGGGTTTATGGGCGACGGCGTCGCAGGACCGCCTTCGCGCTCTGCGATGTGCAATGTCGGCGGCAATGAAGGTCGCAGCCTTGCAGGCCTGCGGCTGGGTCGTGTGTCGCGCGCCCGCCTGCCCTGAGCGTTTGGCCGTATCTGAGACGCCTCTGAAGCGCCCCAGTCCGCACGGGCGCCCAATCAACGGCCGTGGCGGCCCCTACCCCAGCCTGATTCCACGCATGAAAGCCGCAGGGCTAGCCTGTTCCTGGCCCCGCCGTGCCAGTCATTGGCAGTGCGTGTCGCAGACTCACCAGCACAACATGTACCAACCCGCGAGCCACCGCATCATCCGCTGCGGGCCAGCAGCATCCGGCGCCAAGACGCCTTGATCGCGAACCATTCGTGCCCGGCCCTGTCCCTCCGCGCGGCCGCTCAGCGCACGCCCGCCTTCGCAGAGAGCTGCGCAGAGGAATCGGTCGTCGCGCTGGACCGCCTTCCCGTTGCGACACCCCGCCGTCGCGAAATTTGCAGTCTCCACCCGACCCTGACCCGAGCTTGCCGGCCACGGCTTGCTTCCGCCACAAGGCAGTCGTCCGTGTGCTCGCGAATTGATTATGGAGTCGCGCTAATGACAATCGACGCTGCCTATCGCCTTCGCTATTCCGCATGACACGGTCGCCGGGGACAGCTCGTGACCTCACTAAGATGAGCGCATCATCAAAATCATCGAAACTCGCAGGCGACCTGGCTGCCTGCGCTCTAGCTCCGGAGCCAATAATCTCCTTAACCTCGCGCTGGGACCTTCACGGCCACACTGTACCGCCACACCTTCGGCTTATTCCCGTCACACAGCACAGGGATGCACCAAACAGATCGCACCCTCGCACCGGCGGCTAATCAGAGTTGAATGGCGTTTCAGGCAATGCAAAACTCTCGTCCATTCATATCCCCCGTAGAACTCCCTATCCTACTGATCCATGACAGTCCCGAGTCCTGAAGGCGAAGAAACAAAAAAATGCTGTCTAGAATTTTATACAAGGCTTTTCTCTCCCTGTCCCGTGCCCGCTTACAACTCGTCGTGGCCACTGGGCTCGTCATCGTCGCCAGCCGCACCGCCGCTGTAGAGCTTGCTGGTGATGGGGTAGGCCACGTTGGACAGCTTCTCGCGCTGCTCCTCGAAGTCCTCAGCGACGGCCTCGGCCGCGTTCTCATCGAGCCAGTCCTGGGCCTCCTTGACAGCCTCCAAGATCTGCGACACGTTGCATTAGCCATTGTTCGATCTGCTGTCTCATGCCACGTATGGGTACTTACCGTCTCCTTGTCGTCGTCATCGATCTTGCCACCAAGGCCATCATCGTCGTTGACCTGGTTCTTGAGGCTGAAGGCGTAGTTCTCGAGGCTGTTCCTGGCCTCGATCCTCTCGCGAGTCGCCTTGTCCTCCTCGGCATACTTCTCAGCCTCGGCAACCATGCGCTCGATCTCGTCGGAGCTCAGGCGACCCTTGTCGTTCGTGATGGTGATCGACTCGGACTTGCCCGTGCCCTTGTCGCCAGCCGAAACCTTGAGGATTCCGTTGGCGTCAAGCTCGAACGAAACCTCAATCTGAGGGACGCCACGAGGAGCCGGAGGAATGCCCGTGAGCTCGAATTTACCCAGAAGGTTGTTGTCCTTGGTCATCGAACGCTCACCCTCGTACACCTGGATCAGGACGACGGGCTGGTTATCAGCAGCAGTCGAGAAGATCTGGCTCTTGCGAGTGGGAATCGTGGTGCCACGCTTGATCAGGTGCGTCATGACACCGCCGGTGGTCTCGATACCGAGGGTAAGAGGGTTGACATCCATGAGGACGACGCTGGAAGCCTCCTCCTCACCGGCGAGAATACCACCCTGAACGGCAGCACCGAAGGCGACAGCCTCGTCGGGGTTGACGTCCTTCCTGGCCTTCTTGCCGAAGAACTCCTCGAGCATAGCCTGGACCTTGGGGATACGAGTAGAACCACCAACAAGGACGATGTCGTCAATCTCGCTCTTCTTGAGCTTGGCGTCCTTCAGGACCTGCTCAACCGGCTTGAGAGTCTTCTTGAAGAGATCGTTGTTGAGCTCCTCGAACTTGGCGCGGGTAAGGGTCTCGGAGAAGTCGTTGCCGTCGTGGAAGGACTCGATCTCGATCTTGGTGGACATTTGCGAGGACCTGCGACACGTTAGGCTAATCCCCTTGGAGTGTGTTCGGCGAGCACTTACAGAGTACGCTTGGCCTTCTCGACCTCGCGCTTAAGCTTACCCATCGTCTTCTGGTTCTTGGTGATGTCGACGCTGTTCTTCTTGTTGTACTGCTTCGCGAAGTAGTCGATGACACGGTTGTCGAAGTCCTCACCACCAAGGTGAGTGTCACCGGCGGTAGCCTGGACCTCGAAAACACCCTCGTCGACAGTGAGAATGGAGACATCGAAAGTACCACCACCGAGATCGTAGACAATGATCTGGCGCTCCGTCTTGTCATCCTTCTTGTCCAGGCCGTAAGCCAGAGCAGCCGCGGTGGGCTCGTTGACGACACGGAGGACGTTGAGGCCGGCAATGGTGCCGGCATCCTTGGTGGCGGCACGCTGAGCGTCGTTGAAGTAGGCGGGAACCGTGACAACGGCGTTGGTGATGGTCTCGCCGAGGTAGTTCTCAGCAACCTCCTTCATCTTGCTCAGAACCATGGCGCTGATTTCTTCGGGCGTGAAGGTCTTCTCCTCGCCCTTGACATCGACCTTGACACGGGGTTGGCCGCCCTTGTTGACGACGCTGAAGGGGAAGTGCTTCAGGTCGTTCTGAACGTCCTTCTCGTTGAACTTGCGGCCGATAAGGCGCTTGATGTCGAAGATGGTACGCGAGGGGTTCGAGGCATCTGCGGGAGGTGTGAGCTTGGGCATTGAAGTCGGGGGAGCTGGGTGTGACTTACATTGGTTCTTTGCCGCGTCGCCGATAAGACGCTCCTCGTCGGTGAAAGCCACCCAAGAGGGAGTGATACGGTTGCCCTGGTCGTTGACGATGATGTCGACCTTGCCGCCCTTCATGACACCAACACACGAGTAGGTGGTGCCCAGATCGATACCAATGACGGGACCCTTGACGGCGTTGTCATCAGACTGTGCCTTGGCGGTACCGAGCAGCACCATGGGCGCGCAGATGACCAGGAGGAGGTAGAGGACCGTGGTCCATTGGAAGCGCGAGGACGCGCCTCCCGACCGCCGAGCCATGTCGGGCGGTGGAGGAGAAACGGTGGTGGTGGGTGAGGGAGGTGTCCGAGAGTAGAGGCGCGCTCGTCCGCGGCAGCTATTAGCAGACAAAGGGTATCACAGAAAGCGCCTTGAGCGCAAGGGCGGATCGAAGAAGAGAAGGGAGGGGGAGTGAGGGGAGAAAGGTAACGACGGCCTGGGGTGGTCTTTATGTAGGCGCTATGTAAAGTCACCACCGTTGCCTTTTCGATTGGAGCTCGAGTACCGGAGAATCAGCGTCGCCGCCGCTGGATCTGGCCGAAAGCGGTCAAGCGGCAGGGTTCGGCGGTGCATCAGCGGCCGCAATAGCGCTTTCTGCAACCTGTCCTTTCTGGCGCGTGAAACTTCCAGAATCCCGCCCCCCACCGCCCATGCTTATTTCTCGCTCCGCCTGCTACTTCGAGCCGCCTGAGCCTCCGTGCGCCTCGTTCCCATGTCCCGAAGTATACACGTGGAGTCTTGGCACCGCCCTCCGCCCCTGCGGCCACCGTGGCATCAACCTCTGCGCCATTCATCGTTTATCCGTCATTGCCACCATGTTGGTGGAGCCGCGGAACAGTCATCGCCACCCTGATGGACATTAACACGATGAAAATCGCCAGACTTTGGCCACTGCAACGTGGTCATTTCAACAAAGCGCCGCCCTTCGCTCCGGATGCAGCATCTTCGCGAAAGCACTACCAGTCTCTTAGCTCCATATCACCGACCCAAGGTTGCAGCCTTGTTGCAGATGTCCTTTCCCGCATCGCCCAAGGCATGTGAGCACTGGGGAGCTCCATCGTGAACTGCACTGACAGGAACTTGCGTCGTTGCCTTCCCCGCCATTTTCCTTTCTCGGTAAACACCACTTAAGCATGACCACGGAACTTTGCTCGGAGCCGTGTGACTCATGAGGTCTGGCTTGTTTCAGCACACGGGCCGCAATCTCTGCAAGCACATCAACTTGCAAAGAGTTGCACCAATCCTCACGGCCCATCAAACCCGCCAACTTACAAAGCACTGTTTGTTTCGTCAGAATCTTCTTTCTCAACTGGAGGTCAAGAGACTTCGTATGAATTCAAGCTTGTTTGGCTAACCGTCTGGGGAGCGTGTATAGCCGTCTTCTTGCTGTTCCAGCATGATGTCCATCGTCGAGTAACATCTAGGGATCCAAAAGAAAATCCTAGGGGAACACTAAGATCACCTGTCATAGCGTTTTCGCGCTCTCACTTGACCCAGATGAAAATATCCAAATTATCAGACTCTATGAGATGAGGGACTGGGCCTTCGTAAAAGCTTGGGCGGAGCCGGCAGTGCAGCGAACTGGCAACGGTTCCCGGACCGATGACCAGAAAAGACCAGAGTGAAAGAGCTATCTGGCGAAAACGCCCTGTCAGTCATGCTACAGAGGAGTAGAGTCCCCCAGCACCGAGCCTCAGTACTCTCCTCTACTTCCTCCCACCACTCACGGGAGTCTGATTAGAAAGTCGTAACTTTTGTAGACTCATAAGCAAGTTGGAAGTTGAAACGGGAGGGAGGGAGTAACCACGAGGGGGTATGTCAGAACACCTTCGCTGCCCCCTCAAACCACCAAAAAAAAAAATCATAAGACATCCATGTCCCTAAACTAGCAGATCGTGGAAGACGGGGGAAAAATAGCAACAACCTCATCACAACCCTTCCTCACCCACTCACATTACACAACGCTCCACCCTCTCTGCCCAACCCGCACCACCTGCACCGTCGCATTCCTCCCCACCAACCCCCTCACGCTCCCCTCCAACCCTCGTCTCACGCGCCACAGCCTCGTTTCGTGGTGGCCAAGAGGCTCATTATACCGGAGGGTGCCAAAGCAACGAATGAAGTCCATTACTCGGTCCAAAGAAGCGAATTGGAACGGAATATGAGGGCGATGTGATAGCGGTGGTGATATTGCCCAAACTTGCTCATGCTGTGAACGGGCAAGCTCACTTGGCGGCGGAAGGGTGTAGAGCTTGGCACACCTGTGTGCAGCGGAGCGAGTGACGGATCAGGAGTGTAGTATTTTGACAGGATGGTAAATGTTCTTATGGGGCGATCGAGAACTGAAGTGAGATGAAGCTACGGTTGGCACACTGCTCGGTTGGACGGATTCCTCTGGAACCAACAACTTAGAACACGGACGTAAGAGGTCCGGACTGAAGCATTTGCTCGCCCCAGATATCGGCTTGGTATATGCGCCTAGGGTCTCGTTTTCTCAAGAGGTCCTCAAGATTCAAGGGTATGAATGTGCTGGTACACCTACAACCGGGCTTTGCTCAGTCACCTGACGGCTTGGCTACTCAAGTTGTCTGATGCAAGCCCATACCACACTTGAGCTTATCCATTTGAGTGACTTTGCATAGCACTGCTCGTTGCCATGTACACTTACTCATGTTTTGTAGACAGCCAACCGTCCTTTCAGCTTTTCTTCTCCTACCATGTAGATGCTGACGGCTTTGACGTTGGAATACGTGACCAACGTGGAAACATTAAATCATTTATTCATGGGGTATATCTTCGTTCGAACCTCCCATAACGCCAGAAAAATGCGCGTTCTGTTCCGCTTGGGTGCAGCTATCCCCTCTACAAGTGAAGACTTAAAATTTCGCCAAAATTAGAAACGGAAGAAAGAAACGCATCAATCCCGCCAGCAAGTCGTCGCGACATCCCTCCTCTTTTTTTCCCCCCTGGCCTCCCCCTCGACATCTTCCCACGCCAGCACGCTGGGGTACCGTACCGAGCCAACGCAGCACCCACCCACCCACCTCTCCTCACTCCCCCATCAACTCCTCATCCAACGCCCTCATAACCTCCCTCTGCACCGCCCTCCTCCTCCCCTCCTCCCCCCCAACAACGCCCCCCACCCCCAGCCCCACCGCCTCCCCCTTCCCCAACAACCCCTCCTCGCCCACCGCCTCCCTCCCCAACCCCGCCAACACGCCCTCGATCCTCTCCCCCATCCGCCTCACCCCGTCCACCTCCTCCCTCCGCCGCGCCAGCTGCTCCTCCAGCATCGCGATGAGGCTGGCGCGGGCCTGGTGCGGGCGGTACTCGTTGATGAGGTGGTGGGCGTTGAACAGCAGCGTCTGCATGTGCTCGTACTTGTCCTGCCAGCGGGCGGGGTCTTGCGCGAGGAGGCCGGCCAGCTCGAGGTAGTTGAGGAGGAGGCTCTGGGCCATTTTCTTGATGTAGGACGCGCGGTCGAGGGTCCATTGGGATTGGATGGGTTGGGGTTGTTGGCGGGTGGTGGTGGTGGTGGTGGGGTCGCTGGAATCGCGGTCTGCTTGTTGTTGGTGGTGTTGTTGTTGCTGGGAGGGGGAGGATGGGGAGGATGGTGGGGAAGGGTAGAGCTGCTCGACGCCCATGTTGCGGAGGGACGTGAGGGCCGTGTTGATCTGTGGTGGTTGGGCAAATGCCGCGCTGTCAGCCATGGGGGTCCGAGGGGCGTGTGTGAGAAGGGAAGGTCGACGGCGTTCCGTCCTGGACGCGGTGACCGAATGCCGCCGCCCACCATTCCTTAATTGAAAGAGAGAGGAAAAAAAAAGCAGATATGAAGAAGTGCACATACGTCGTACGGGTCCCCGAAACTCCTGTACTTCCCGTTCGCCGGCGGCTCTGGCGGCTGCAGGTAGCGCAATTCAACTGGGATGTCTGGTATCCGGGGCGGTAGCGCGGCGCCCTCATCCGCAGCATTCTGTTGCTGGAGCTCCTTCAAGCGCGCGCGATTGTCGGACGTGAATTGTTTCCAGAAGGGCGGCGGGGCGGGGAAGGTCGCGCTAAGGACGTTGTCCGGGTTGTCGTCGGCCATTGTTGGAGAGAGAGAACGAGGTGTGCGCACCGAACCGGCGCACGGGGAGCTTCAATTGCGGGTGAAGTCGTGGGTTGTAGGATGAGGCCGTGCGGGGGAGGATGCTCGTTTGGAGCGAGGGCTGAGGCGGTGGGCGCAGATGGTGGGACGACTTCTTGGTGAGTTCGTGTTTTTTCGGCAGCTCCCGCGGCGGTGGTGATGAGGTGGTGTTCGGATCGACAGAGAGCCAAGCTGGGGGAAGCCAGCATTGCCGGGGAGCTTGGACCCCTTGTTGAACGTGGATTCGCTTTCACTTTTTCTTGCGAGCGCCCGAACTTCAGCCAGCCTTGCCTTCCATGCCCGACTCATCTCCGGCTATTCCCGGGCTCGTAATTTGCGTATCGAGGCGCTTGGATGCTAATATCATTGCACTGGGCAACGGACCTCGGCCTGAAGGGTGGCAGTGGCGACTGTGCTGTTTGTTTTGATGTATCGAGACTGCATGCAAGCCATCTCAGGAGCAAGCATTGCGCGATGCGAAGCGTTGGAAAAGGACATGTTCTTTTGCATCCAACCCGTGTATTTGCGGGTTTATTAGGTATCTATTAAGTATGTACAGCGTAGATAGGTACGCGGGCACGCGCCGGTGCTCTCCTCTGTATGATTCCATAATGCCACATTCTGTGGCCGCAGATCATTCCGACCGTCATCGCTTTCATAGCCGATGTTGATGTCCCCTACGCCTGAAAATGCATTTCCCGAAGATAAGCAAAACGGTAACATCCTCGACAGCCCTCAAAAGCCGTGGGAGTTGATGTCCAAAAATCCTGGTCGTATACAAAACGGTGTGCCGGGCCTGAGTCCCAGGAGACGACGCCTCCGGATTTCGTGTCGAACGAATCGGGATCGTCGTGGCCACCCATCTCCTCTGTAAAGGATGGCCGTACTGTGTGTCGAGTGCTTCACTGCCTCGGCATCGCAAGTCCGTGGCAGCAATATGTGCGAGATTCTTTATTTCCGCTTCAGGTGCGAGTAGAGCCAGCCTCCACCAATAGCGAGAGAGACACCAAGTGCCTCGTGCGACGTCGGCGCCCTGCCTTCGAGATACCAGCCGCCGGAAAGGATAAGAATGGTCTTGAGGTTTCCAACCACATTAAACTACATCACACAGTCAGAAAATCCGAGTCGCGCAACCTGAGTACCGCGAGGAACTTACAGTCAGAGCAGAAGTGCGGCTGATGATGAGGAACTGAGACAGATTCAAGACGCTAGCAGTGATCCCGGAGGCGAGCAACGACCAATAGACCTCCGAGGGTATAGTGCCTATGGAAAACGTCATTAGCACAAAGTCGTGTCAATTCGAGTAGGGGATATCATACTGAAATTAGGGACCTTATCCAAAACGGGGACGCAAAACACCAAAAGGAAGGCGGAGATAGGCGCCTGGTTCATGAGTAGTTGTTGGGCGGAAACGTCCAGTTCTTCAATCTTCTTTCCAATCCAGATCTGGTAAAATGCCGTAACCGTCACGGCGGCTCCGGAAACGATGGCGCCGAAAGGGTTGCTCTGAGCAGAGTTGGAGTTGGTGAGGCTGACACCAGCGCAGATGCAGCCGATCGCTAGCGCTTTGAAGACGGAGATGGGGGTGCGGAACATGACAAAGGTGATGAGGACGACAACAGGGGTGGTCATGACCTTGGCGAGCTGGTAGAATCCAATCGAGTTGTACGTCAGGGACAGGTTCCCCAGAATCACGTACGAGGTGAACATGACGCAAATGGGCAGGACGTCGCGAAGCGGTAACCGGATGGGCTTGAAGGCTCGGAACGGCGCACGCGTAGAGAGCCAGAGAACGATGGCGGTGCAAGCAAAGTGCCAGATGGTGAAGATGACCTGGGCATCATGCATCTGCGGGTCGGAGAAGATTCTGCGGCAGGGTCAGTATTCGAAATAAGCCAGTTGCTAAGGGCTCAAGGCTGACCGCTTGCTCAAGAAGACCATGGCGACGGTTGCGCAGGTGTTGAGGAGGATGCACAAGCCCGTCGCGAACTGGTCCTTGGTGGACGGAGGCGAGACGGCGCGGTCGGGTCTCCATTGCGGGAGCCTCTTTTCCTCCTCGATGGGGGTAACGGCAGGGCTAGCATCATCGGTCAAGGGCACCTTTTCTTCGTCTTCCATGGTTGTCAGAGAGACGGCGGGCACGGGAGCACGGGGAAGACGGACCCATTGCAATTTCGGGCTTGGCAATGCGAAAAAATTCAACCAATGGGGGGAGAGTAGGGCGAGACATGTGCTCAGGCGGTGCGTGGGCGTGTGGAAGCGTGCAAGAGGGAGCGGAGCGGGTGGGCTCGGCGGGTGGCGCCCGTCGGAGTGCGGGCGTGCGGGCTTCTGTTCGAGTGGTTCAAAGGCAGGCTGGCATAGCTGAAATGAAGAGCGTGGCTGCGAGGCGCATGGAAGCCGCAAGTGCAGCTGGGCGGCGTCTTAAAGGGCCGGCGGATTCGCGATGGAGTGGCTGCAAAGCCGCGCTTGGCCCCCTTATAGCCCGGGGCTTGGCTCTGATGGGCTGCTCAGCGACGGCGGCTTTCTGGAGGCTCATCATCATGCACGGCCTGGGGCCTGGGGCCTGGCGACGGGGGCCGCACGACCGCGCTGCCGCTGCCGCTGCACGGGCGACGGGCGACGGGCGCGAAAAGCGGGCTTGGGTCGCGAGTTTTTGCTGAAGACTGCGCGCAGGACACGGCGACGGAGACTCGAAACACTGGCGGTGAGTGTGGCGCGCTGGGGCGGAGCGGCTGGGGGCGCTCTTCTGCGACGCTCACACGCTCACACGCTCCGCGCCCGAGCTCCGGTTGGAACAGCGCCCGCGCCCGTCACGGGTCGCACACGCTGCTGACAGGCCGAACCACACGAACCACAGCAGCTGCAGGGCGGCAGGGCGGCACCTCCAGGGCACGAGGGCCCCACCGGAACATTGTTGACGCGGGGTCGCGGGTCGCGCACCTGGCAGCGAAAAGGAGGCCGCTCCAATAGTCTCCACCGCGCGCCAGAGGGCTGTCTGTTGTTGAGCCGGTGCCTGGCTGCCACGGCCGGGTCACGAGGCGCCGTTAGCGGTCAGCCACTGCCGACATTGCGGTCGCTAAGCTCTCGGATCGCAAGGCCTTCCCCCTCGGGCATGCGGGGGAGCAGTGATCCGCTGGAATATGACGTCCCGCGCTCTTCCCAAGCTACCTCGAGTCTCAGCTCGCGCTCGGCGCCGAGCGGCGAGTATTGGCTCGACGCGAGGCGCTGGTGCCGTGCTGTCCGCCGCCCTGGCCCTGAGGCGTGTGCATGCGAGGCTATACGGGGCGCGCTGCAGTGCCAGAAAAATGGTCCCGTCCCACTTTCGCCGTTTGATTTCCCTGCGGCACCGCCTGCGTGTTTGGGCGTGTTTGGACGAACAAGTGCCGGCCTGGGAAATCGCGTCGGCTTTCCCGCACCGAGCAGGCATGGCGCGCGTGGGCACGATCTGCCGTGCACGGAATAACGGCGCAAGGGATGGTGGACCCTGTGGGTGCGCAAGACACACCCGCCGCGCGAATGCGTCTAGTCGGGCCGCCGCCGCTGGGAATAACAGAGTTGGAGCGTGATGATAAGGGAGCAGCCAGGCCGAGAGATGATGATGGGAGCTCCAAACCCCAAAGTGTCAGAGGCCCTGAAGATGCTCATGCTGCCGCTGCCAGGGCCTGCGAGATTTTATCACACAATCGCCTACAGATTATGATGTTCGCGCGTGCCCAGCATCCCTACGCTCATCGGCATAGGGCTGAATCAGATGGAATTAGGTCAGCCCCGTATCGATAACGAAGCTCCGGCCACGGTGACACCTCCTTGACACGCCAACCAAGCTTCTCCACCAGCCTTCCTCATGCACTTTCTCTGGACCTTCCTGAACTAACAATGCCGGGCGGTAGCGCCCAACAATCCCGCCGCGCAGCTGGCCTGCAGAACACCGGCCCCGGCTCCGCTGTCTCGAGGTTCTGGCAGGTATGGCTCGGCCCTGCCGCAACACCACCGCGCATTGAGAGCTGACCTGCCGCCGTGTAGAGATCGTATGCCTCGGAGTACCTCGGGCTTGCCATCCTCATTGCTTTGTACATGCTCGTGAGTGTGCCTCGGCGAGTTGCAGACCGCCTGCCGCCCGTTTGTAAGGCAACGTCTGACAGCCGGTCCAGATCCAGTTCTTTGTGGAGCCTTTCCATCGCATGTTCTCCCTTGACAACCTCGCCATCCAATTTCCCCATGCCGAAGTCGAGCGCGTCTCCGTTTCCTGGCTCTTCGCCTATGCAGGAGGCGTCCCCCTCGCCGTCCTGATCGTCTGGGCCCTCCTATTCAGACCCGGCTCACATAAGGTGCATGTCACCATACTTGGCTTCTTCATATCCCTGATCCTGACCTCCTTCATCACGGATGTGGTCAAGAACGCCGTGGGCCGGCCTCGGCCTGATCTGATCGCGCGCTGCAAGCCTGTAAGCCCATCCGCACCCGCCCACGCTCCACCGCATCTCCGCATGCTCCTGGACCTACAGCTGACCCCAAGCCGTCACCCCAGGAGAAAGGCACTCCCGCACACCAACTCGTCACATTCGAGATCTGCACCGAGCAAGACCATCACACTCTGCACGACGGATGGCGTTCATTCCCCTCGGGCCACTCCAGCTTCGCCTTCTCCGGCCTCGGCTACCTTGCACTGTTCTTTGCTGGCCAGTGCCACGTCTTTCGGCCGCGTACCGATCTCAGTCGCGTCCTGCTGGCCCTCGCCCCGCTGCTCGCCGCCGTCATGATCGCCATATCCCGCTGTGAGGATTACAGGCACGATGTGTATGACGTGACGGTCGGGAGCTTGCTGGGAATGGGCGTCGGCTGGTTCACGTACAGGCGGTACTACCCGGCCCTACGGAGCAAGAGGTGTGACACGCCGTACCCGAGCAAAGCAGAGCTGGCGGATATCAGGGGCTTCTCCAAGGCCAAGAATGACGAGGAGGCGCGCATCCAAAGCGCGGCCGAGTTCGAGCTAGAAGACATGAGTAGCGATGACGGTGGTGAGCGGTTGCCGTTGCACAATAGTCGGGCACCGTGAGTGCCGTAAAGAAGGAGTTGTGTTTTTCCAAAAGGCGTTTTATACCTACAGCATTCCGTCTGAAGCTGGCGCGTGGAAGCGTTGGAAGCTGGATGTCTTGGTTGATAGCAGGTATGCAGAAGCCACCAACAAGTCAACATGTACTCCGCATTCAGCGCGTGGGTTCAAAGTCGAGGAGCGCTTGTGAAGTTGAGTTTCTTCAAGTGGACTTTCAGGTGCATATGGGAACATTACATCACTCACTGGTCCAAACACACGTTAAACTTACTACCCGAAGGTTCATACGTGGCTCCAGTAGCTCAGATAACTACGCAATCCACCGCCCTCACCCCGCCACTTTTCCCATCCGTCACAACCTGCTCCAACGGCCACCTCAGCCACCTCAGCCAGTCCATCTCACTCTCCTTCTCCATGTCACCACCACCATGCATTGCCCTGTCTCCCTCCGACGCCGACCCTTGCACCGAAACCGCCATCTCTACCCTCCTAACCAACCTTCTTCCCCACCCACCAATCCACCAACACCGCCGCCGCTGGGTATTCTGCCGTCCCGACACCCCTACTCCTGAACCATCACCGCCGCCGCCACCATCATCCACCCAATGGATCAGCACGCCCCAAAAGGCCAACACGATCAAAAAGGCCGGCGCCCCCTGCGCGGCCCGCTCCAAGAACCGATCATCCACGCTGGCAGCACCGCCGCCATTGCCGCCGCCATTACCAGTAGAGCTGTTGCACACCCACCCCAGCACCGCGCGCATCCCCGCCGTCATGTCGTCGTCGCCCTCATCGGCGTCCCCACCGCCCCCGTCACGCTCCCACCTCCTCCTATCCCTCCCCTTCTCGCTCTCATCAAAAACAGCATACGCCTCCATCAACCCGTCAATAGCCGCGACCAACGACGACAAGTTCGCCTCGTCCGCCGCCGCCGCCGCCGCCTCCTCATCTTCCTCTTCTTCCGCTCTTCCTCCTCCTCCTCCTCCTCCTCCTCCTCCTCCCTCCTGCCCCTCCATCGTCTCGTAGTCATCGTTGTCGTCGTCATCGTCGTAATCGTCGCCGTCGTTTGCCGAGCGTCGGTGGTGACGGTGCGGCCGCATGTGACGATGGCGCCGGCGATAGCGCTGCTCGTACAGCGCGACGAACCACGCCCGCAGCGCGGCGAGCTGGTCGATGCCTGCCGTCACGGCGGCGTGCAGCTCGCCGGCGCCGGTTCTTCTTCTGCCCGATCCACCGTCATCCATGACACCGACACCGCCGCCGCCGCTTCTGCTCCTGCTCCTGCTCCTTCTCGCGCTCGTGCTCCACCCGTGGCACGGGTCGTACCACAGCGAGGAGGAGGAATAATCACCACCACCGCCACTACCACCACCACCAGGCTCCTCCTCCCCCTCCTCCCCTTCAGGCTTCCCCCTCCCCCGCCCCAGCGTCGTCGCTCTTCCACCGCCGCCACCGCCGTACCGGGGCTGCGAGATGCGCAGCGGCATGCCCACGGCGTTGGCCATCAGGAGCGCGGTGTTGTTGTTGCTGTTGCTGTTGCTGTTGCTTCCTCTTCCTTCTCTTCTTCTTCCCCCCGCTAGTGATCCAGGTTCTACCCCTCCGCCACCACCGCCTTCAGGTCGTCCGGGTTGCGGCACCCCCGCTGCTGCTGCTGCTGCACGATCCGCTGCTTGCTTTATGCCGCGCGAGAGGAGCAGCCAGGGGGCGATGGTGCCGGTGGTGGTGGCACTGCCGCTGTTGTTGTCACTGTTGCTGATGTTGACGATGAGGAGGTCGTTTTTGTTGTTGTTGGCGTCTGTGTCTCGTATTTCGTCGTGGTGGTGTTGCTGTTGTTGTGGTGATGCGGTCGCGGCAGCAGCGGCGAAGGACGCGAGCGTCGTGATGACGGCGCAGATGTAGAGGGGCGGGAAGATGTGGGGGTTGAGGGACGGATGCGGCCACGACGTCAACGAAGGGGGGGAAGCATGGATTCCGGCGGAAGGGAAAGAGGAAGATTCAGTGGTTGCCGTCGTCGTGCAGGACGGGAGGAGGGCGTGGGCGGTGCGGAGCGCGAGGCGTTGTTGGGACAGGGCGCGGGCGGTGTGGTCGGCGGCTTGGAGACGGCGTTCTTCCGAGGCGGTGGGGCTGTCGTTGCGGTCCGTGGTTGTTGGTGGTGGTGAGGAAGAGAGGATGGTGTGGGCGACGTGGACGCCGGAGAGGGCGAGGAGGGCGCGCATGACGAAGGGGTAGGAGAAGGCGAGGTGCGGGACCTCGATGCGCCACCAGGTTTGCAGCTCGACGGTTGCGCCGAGCGTGTAGGCGGTTGTGACGGTGAAGTGGTGGAGTAGCTCGAGGTCCGTCATGTTGAGCTCGAGGTCGGGCTCGAGTGGGATGCTGCTGGTGGCGACGGCGAGCTGGTCGATGGGGTCGCTTGGGGCGCCGAAGAGTCGTCGCCATGCGCTGTTGTGGCTGTTGTTGTCGTCGTCGATGTTGTTGTTGTATCTCTCGTCGGCGGCCAGGCTGGTGGTCGGTGGTGGCGCGGTAGGCGGGTCCAGGTTCAACAGGGTGGAATCGATGCCGGAGAAGGTAGGTGCGGGGGTGGTGGTGGTGCTCGAGGAGACTGAGCTTGCGGGGAGGGATTCCCTGGCGGAGAAGTCGCAGATGACGGCGTGCTTGGTGCATTGCCCGCATTGGGGCTGCACTTCATCGCACTGAGGCTCGTCAGAAGATAGTTGTGATGCCAGGCGACCATCTCGAGGAGGACTGATGAACAACACCACGGGCTGCCGGCACTCGCAAGCGGGAGGTGGGGGAGAGGCCGTAGGACAAACAAGCAACCCACTTTGATCTTTCGCGCTTTACAATTACGGCATCCGTTCCTCGATTTCCGATGAGGGCGGCGGGCGCGGTAGGAATCTTCCAGAGCGTCTGGCATTGCAGCAGCGCCGAGCCCCAAGCTGGAGCAGTCCAGTGACGAAGTTGAGATCAATCGGTGTAGAGGTGACGGCGAGGGAGGGGAAGAGCGCGTGCGTCTATGAAGTACGACAAGGACGAAACAACGTCTCAGACCGCATTCTGGAGTGATCCACAGGCCGTGGGCTTAACCTTCCCGGACACCCCCTACGAGTAGATGCGATCAACCCGAATACGAGCGGGTCGTGCTCCGAGCAAGACGAACAGCGTTGCCCCAGCTAAAAAAAAATAACGGTTAGGCGCTACATCCATGTTCAGACGTAGCAAACCGGTCATGTTTAGTGAACATTCCAACGACCAATACGGACACGGTGTGCGGCTCAGTGGCGGCCGTCCTGATAGCTCGCCGTCGTGCGGGCTAGTCACACGTCTGCACTGACAAGTATGGCCATCCAGGGGTCTAGGGCTTGAGCTTGAGCTCTGGAATGGCAGGATGCGGCGGTAACGGGTGTGGCTGGATGCTGGAGAGAAGTCATGGAGAGAAGGGCCGGAGGGCCGGCCAGTGTAGTGACTTCGCCGGCGACATGCCGGCATCTCCGGCAGCAGGCAACCTTCAACCTTGTCATGCTGCCTGATTCTCCCGAGTGGACGGCGGCAACTGCTCCCAAAAGGGGTGCACGAGTACTCGCAAGAAGCTGCCGACGTCCCGGACAAGCTGCATGATGGCCAGCCACGGCCGTCTTCAAGTGACTTGTTAAGCGGCGGGGGTCAGCTGGCCAATCGTGTCTGTCGCAAAGGCAGTGTTGACTAACGTCGAGGGCACGCATAACACTCTGCTACGAAGCGTGTCCACCTTTAACAATAAACAAGCTCAAGTATAGCTTTGTGTGGGGTTCGTCAGCGAACCGAAACCCCACTCCATGATCGATCTTGCCTGTTGTCGAAAGAGTCACTTGATGTGCTTCGGCAAGTCGCTTGAACACGCCCTAGTTGAGACTCAGCCTAGCCACCGCACTAATGCCTCCCGTTCGCCAAACCCAGCAAATCAGCTTCTGCCGCTGCCCAGGCAGATCTGAGATTAACATGCACACTGTCCCAAACCTCGGCGCTGCCTGCCCGTGCTGCAGCAATCACCCAAAGCCAGTCGTGACGACACCACAGGCAATTGGTGAGCGAGAACCCGGCATCAACGCGCCTCAGGCATCCTTTCTCTCGCCCGCCCGCCCGCCTTGCTGTGCTGTGATGCCAGCACTTCGTCCCGAATCCACACAGGAAGGACCAAGCCACCGCAATCCCGAACTCACGCCACGCCGGCATCTCGATCCGCAACGACGTTCGAAGTTCCAAGCCATTGCCATCCCACCGATCCGCCGCTCGCTCGCTCCAGAGTCCAAAAGGTCGAACGTCTGAAGGTGCCGAATTTACCGTCCGCTGCCTCGGCCAGAACCCAAGAAGACCGATCCCAGGAAAAATCGCTCACATGGCGCGCTACGTTTTGAACCACGTGCAGCACATGAAGATCAAAGAGGAAGCACGGGAGATAAGAGATAGAGAGAGAGGGAGGCGAAAAGAAAAAGTTGCCGCCTTGCCCGTCGCAATCCACAGCATCGACGTATCGGAATGGGGAGGGGACACATGGCGCCAGCCGCGTGAACAAAACAAAAAGAAGGCCTAGAGTCTGGTCCTCAGCCACCCAACAAGGGTCCTTCTCAACCAAACTTTTTTTTCCTTCCCCCTCCTCCCCCCACACCCCCGCAACGAACAGGCCCCAAAAGAGGCAGGCTAACGGACGGTGGAGACCAAACAAAAAACAACAGGAGCGGAAACCACGCCACGAGGCTTAATGTCGCTCAGCGTTTGACCGGGATGGGCATGTGGGGAATCCCTTCCTACGTTCGACGGTATGCGAGGCCGTTTTGTGTTTTTTTCGTTTCCCACTTTTATTTCTCGACTCTTTCTTGGTTTGCAAAGCCTTGCCCCTTGCTGGGGGCGGGGCGCCGCCGTTGTTTGCCGCTTGCCCCATGGCGCCGCCCCCCACCTCCCGGCCTCGGGACATTGTTCGAATAAGCAAACGGGGGCAAAGACGGGAAAACTGAACACGATGATCAGAACTTCGAGCCCTACACACATACCAGTCGCCATGCTGCACGCGATGAGTTTTTTTTTCCCACATTGCGCGCGACTCTCCTTCGCATCATCCTGCAGCATACTCCCTCGGCCTGCAAGCGCACGGGTTCGGTTGGTTCAAACGGTCGCGGTTGGTGGAGCGGCCGGAACGGGCCTGGATGCTCACAGAACTAGGTCCAGGCCGCATGGATGTGGGGAGATGGCGTTTTCCAACACGTGGGAGGATGGGGGATGCAGGGAGGGGCCGAGGGGCGCGTGCAGGGCTGCATTCAAATGGAGCACATTCTAGATCGACTTCATACGTCCGACGTTGGAAGTCGTCTCTTGTCTATTCGGCTAATAAGAGGAAGAGAGAAAGAGAGAGAGAACTAATTCTCTTCTGCTCTGGTGCTGTGGTAGTATCTTACATGTTTGGTTAGTGTTGATAGTAGTAATACAATATGCAATGGTCGCTTGCTCGTACTCTCCCCTTCGTGGGAGTCCGGACTCTCGTCGCACGTATGTGACGAATGACTCAAGCGAGCGACTCGAGCAAGCAAACCCCTTCGCCCACCACCTCAGACTAATACCCCTTCCGTGTCCCTTATAATACACCCAACCACCCAATATCTTACAAGCGAACGAGCAATGACCTCCGCCACTCCCTCCCTTCCCACACACACACACACACACTCTCTCTCTCTCTCTCTCTCTTTTTCCGCTCTCCCCCACGCACCACCACGTCCATCCCCCGTCCCCCCACCCGCCTCAGTGCCCCCCCGCCGCCGCCGCCGCTGCATTAGCAGCAGCCCCCACAACCTTCCTATTCCGCTTAATCGCGGCGTTCAACTTCTTCGTAAACTCGTTCGCGCGCTGCTTCTCGACGTTGAGCTCGCGCTCAATCTCCTGCAACGCCAGCACCGGGCCCCCGCTCTTCGGCACCGCCACCCCGGGGACAGGAACGACGCCACCACCACCAACACCACCGACACCACCGCCTTGAAACACCAGCCCGTTCCTCCCCAGCAAATCGATGCCCAGCACCGGCGCCGCCGCGTCCGACAGCGCGATGCCGTTGACGTGGATGTAGTGGCTCTCGAACGGGGCCGCGAGCAGACTGCTGCCGCTGCCGGCGCCACCGCCAGTACTACTACTACCACCACCGACGTCGTTGACATTGCTATTGCTGTTCCCGCGACCGGCGCCGACGACGCCGTGATGCTGCGGTGGTGGGAAGTTGATGTTGATGTTGCCGCCGGCGCCGCCGACGGCGATGCTGGTGGATGCCGTGGAGCTGGTGGATGCGCTGAGGTTTGCGGCGGCGGCGGCGTTGTTGTTGTTGTTGTTGTTGTTGTTGTTGCTGCCGCGGTGTAGGAGCTGCTCTGCGGTGTCGACGGCGGCGGGCGGCGGTAGCGGGTCGTCTGCGAGCACGGGCAGGGTCGGGCTGGAGGGCATGATGAACTCGTCGTTGTAGTTTGCGGCTTCGTCGAAGAGCTTTGCCGCGGCCGCAGCGGCAGCGGCAGCGGCGGCGGCGGTCGGGGGGGAGGTGGAGGAGGAGGATGAGGAGGAGGAAGAAGAGGAGTTGGTGGTGTTGTTGTGGTGGTGGTGCACGGCGGCGGCGGCTTGCTGGGCGGCCTTTTGCAGCGCGGCCTGCGTCTGGCGGAGCGTGTTGCTCTTGTCGACGACGGCGCGGACGTTGAGGTTGCGCACGATGCGCTCGAGGTCGAAGACGGGCTCCCGCGTCGACGTCCACCGGTAATGCGCGTTGCCGCCCCCGCTGCTGCCACCACCGCTGCCCGACCCCCTCCTGACCGTCTCCTCCAGCTCCAGATACCGATCCTCCTCCTCGCGCGTCAGCCCCCGCAGGATCGTCCCTTCCGGCGTCACCAGCACCCGCGACGACACGCGGCCGTCCTCGCCGCCCAGGCGGTGGTGCTCCCCCCGCTCGAGCACGCCCCTGATCGCCTCGTCCGAGAGCGCGTACTGCCGGTCGCGGTTGGGCACGTCCTGGAGCGTCATCTGCCGCTCGTTGGGCCCCCCTTGCGGGAAGGACTTGAACATGTTTTCGAGCTTCTCGTGCGTGACGGCGCCTTCGGCTTGGAGCTTCGCGATGATGGAGGCCGACGTGATGGCTGGAGAGGCGGGGGCGGCGCCGGGAGGGGCCGGCTGCTGCTGTTGCTGCTGCTGCGGTTTGCTGCTGCTGCTGTTGGGGGAGGAGTGCTGCTCTGCTGCTGCTGCTACGGTTGCTGTTGCGGGGGTGGGGATAGGGGCGGCCGGAGCGGGAGCGGAGACGGGAACGGAGACGGGAATTGCGGCGGGAGGAGCCTCCTCGATGACGGCTTCCACGGGCTTTTCCTTCTCCTTCTCGGCGGCGATGACGGTGATGCTCTCGGCTTCGTTATTTTCAGACACCGGTGCCTTCTCCACTGAACCCGGCGTGCCCGTGCGGCTCTCAGCAGGCGTGGAAACCGTAGTCTTAGGCGTCTTGATCGGCTTGGCCTTCTTCTCTTTCTTCTTGCGCGTCTGGATGCCCTCGATCACCGGCTCTTCGCTAGGGGCGCGAGACTCCTTCAGCCCCAACTCGACTTCTGTCATCTGACGAGCGCGCTCTTGCCTTTCCTTCTTGGCCTGGCTCTTCGTCTTGGTCCGCTGGGGTGCCGAGCCGATCCTGCTGGCAGGTGGGGGAGAGTTGGTACGTGACATGGACGTCGAAGTCATCGAGGCGTTGTCGGAAACGAACTCGCTCTGCGGTGTGCCCGGCGGGTTGATCGAGGCGACGCTGGGCTGCCTCGAGCGGATGCTGGCTACACCGGGAGGCATCGCGGCGGTCACGGGGGCAGAAGACGACGTATTGAATACCGGCGGCGTTTCCGCCTTAGGCGTGTTTGTGATGCGCATGATTTGAGGCCCCGTTCGCTTCAGGGGCGATCCCGTAGTGGTGGCGCCAGTGGGTGTTCCTGGGCGTGACGTCGACTCGGCAGTAATTGACATGGCACGAGGATTCTTTGCCGCAGGGTCGGTAGAAGCAGAAACGACGCTATCAGATCCCAGTGACTCCTTCTTGGGAATCTGCAAAGGCCCGGGATGCTGTCGCTTGGTGCTGGACATTGCTGACTTCATTTCTTGCTTAGCAACCGAAGATGTTTGCTTTGCCTTCAGAGGGGAAGGCGGCACGCTACTAGATTTTGGCTCTGACGCAACGACTTGAGCAATGGTTTTGACAGGAGACGGCTGGTTCTCTTCCGCAGGCCTCGACGGGGTGACGGGCGCGTTATCGGCATCAGGGCCCCTAGTCTTGCTCTTGGTCTTGTCACCAACCTTGGGGGTTTCAATTTTTGCCGCTAGGTCCGCTCTGGCCATGGTCGGAGTGGCAACCGCTGCTTGGGCTTTACCTGGGATAGACTTGGTGATGGTTGGCGTCTTGGAGGCTTCAGCGCTGACTTCGGTTGCCTTACTACGTTCACTCTCCTTCGTGTTCTTTCTCGCCGGCGTGCCGGAGCGGGACGTCGGCAAAGGAAGGTCAGGCACCGCCGGTGTGATTGCCTGCGGCGTCGCTGCATGCGGAGTTGAAATACCCGGAGGGGGACGTATGGGCGCACTGGACGGAGTTCCCACCCTGCTGATGGGAGCAGAAAGGCCCGGGGGCACGGTTGGCGTGGAACGGCGGGGCTGGTCTAGGAGATAGGCAAGGTCTGCCAGAGGCATTGGCTGCATCTCCGGCTCACCGACAAGAGCATCGACGCTCCTTGAAAGAGGATCCTGTTCACCTACTGCTTCTGTAATCAGCACACATGAATGATCGGCTGGTTGATGACGTGAGTGATCGACGAAGCAAATGGATGCGGCAGCGAAAATTGCTCGAATACTAGAGGCATGGAACGCAAACGCAACAACACATGAACCAACGTCTTCTCAACGTCTTCGTCACAGCCAAGAGGAACAATTAAGAGAAGTAGCCATCAAGCGTCTGATCGATTTGTGAGTGAAATGCCATCTCCGAGGTGGCTGGAAGGGAATTTACGTACATACGATGGCCATGACGAAGACGAAGAGAAGGACTTGCTGTCGGACCTAAGAAGGTAGCGACGCATCGCCCGTAAGCTCAATGAGGCAGAATGAAAATCGGATGCCATGAAGCCCAACCATAAAAAGCCTGCCGACCGCTCATTGCCAGCTTAGACATGAGATCCCGATTCCGCCGCAAAACTCCAGAGGCTACCCGTTGGCCAGCCGGCCGGGTACGAGCCAATGCATCGCTTGCCCACCAGAAAAACGCCTTGCAGCCGACACGATAACGAAGAAAGAAAAGCAAAACAACAACGAAGGGGGAATGCCGCCGGGAAATCACCACCTGCTGAAGCCACCGTTGTACACGGATGAGAACCCACCTTGACCCTGGCCAGCGTACAGTCCCTGGCCGACCATGGCTCCGCCCTGATGCAACCTCGCCTGCAAAATACTCGGGTCCGCAACATCAACTACACCACCTCCGGAGGAGGAAGTGTTAGCATGTCTGTGCTTCTTCCCCTTCTTCTTCTGCTTCTGGGAACCAGAATCCTGGTATGCGCCAGGCTGAGGTCCATAGGGGAAGTTCAGAAGGCCAGGGGCTGGGCTCGGCGTGGAAGTCGCGGTAGGATTCTGGTGCAAGAAAGAAGGGAACATTAACTCACGCTTGCCAGTATCATGCAGCTGGCTGCCGCCAGCGTTGTTGCCCCGACCCCGGAGGAGCTCTCTCATCGCATCTTCCTGAGCATTTCTACCCATGGCGTTGGCGCCGTAGCCCACTCCACTGGTGGCAAAGCCATGACCCTGACCGAACATGCCGCCTCCACTGATGGGAGGGGTGCCAGTCGTCTTCAGGCCGGGCGGCGGGCCCTGCACACTGCTGGAGAAGAACTGTTGGCCAAGGGGCTGATGCTGAGAGAGCTGGCTGAAGTGGCTGTTGGGAGGCATCATGGATGATTGCTGATTCATGAGCTTGGCGTTGGCAACAGGCTTGACGTTTGCAGAAGCCGTGTTGCCGTCGTTGGCGAAAGTGAAGCGAGACGTGTGCCGGGAATGGCCTCCAGCGTTACCCTGCATGCCAGGCTGGACCTGGCCCTGCGCACTCTGGAAGAGATTGCTGTTGGCTTGCGTGTTGACCGACTTGAACTGCTGCAACAGCAGTTGCTGCTGTTGCTGAGTCGTGAGGCCGCCGCGGTTCAGGCCCAGGTTCGCCATCTGTTCGGGAAGACCAAAGTTCTGGTCTAGGCCAAGAGTAGAGCCACCAAGGGATTGTTGTCCGGGTGCCTGGATCGCGTGCTGCTGTGTATGGCTAACGTCTGACCGTTCTTCCGGCTCGCCACCAAGTTGCATGCTGCCTCCTCCGGTGGCCTCCTCTTGTTCCTGCTGCGCCAAAGCAGCTTCCCGAAGCGCCTGCGCATCTGCTTCTAGCCTTTGCCTTTCCTCCGCCTCTTTCTCCTTCACAACTCTCCTCCGCTCGCCGCCATTCATGTCAAAAAGAGGAGGAAAGTTGGAGACAAACTGCAGTTCGTCGTCCATCAACGAAACTGCCGAGAATACAAACGCTAAGTTGTCACCAGAAAGGTTCTTGAGGATTTCGTCCAGCTCAGACTGGGGGAATTTGGGTTCCACTGGAGGCTGTTCGGTAATTTCCTTTGGCGGTTCTGCAGGAGGCGTGGGCTCCTTGGTCTTACCAGCCTTCTTAGACTTGGGTTCTTCGAGCTTAGCAGGTGCGGCGGGGGTCGCGCTGATCTCCTTCGGGCTTTCTGCAGCGACACTCGATGGCTGTGGTGTATGGCGGGGCTGAGGAGCTGGCGGAGGCTTGTTGGCCCAACTTGCGTGCGAAGGTAGTGCAGGGCCATCTTGAGAACCGTTCGAGCCATCGTGACTTTCCTGCCTCCTCATAGGCTGGGAAGCTGCGGCGACAGACTGCGGCGCATGTTGTGGCGGGGGTTGCGGTTGCGGCTGGACGGAGGACGACGAGCGGGTCTGGTTGGGATTCTGAGTCGATATGACGTTCATCGATGAGAGGTCCTGTCGTGTGAAGCTGTCGCTCTCTTCGCCGGGTTCGTGAAGGAACATGCAATTGCGATTATTGCATTGTTCGTTGCGGAGGTAGGCGGAGCAGTACTTGGTCGTTCCATACTGGGCCCTGCAAAGCATGTTAGCAGCCGCAAGCATGGCGCTTCAGACCTGGATCTACCTCAAAACCCTGTCGCCGTTCACAGACCCATCCACAGCAGCGATACAAGCCGCGGCGTCCTCCTTCTTAGCAAAAGTGACGTAGACCCCAACAGACTGCTGTGGATGCGACGTGTCCTTCGCCTTGCTCACAACAATCTTGACGATTTTGCCATATTGTCCGAAGTATTGGTCGCCACGTAACGTCTCGAGAAGCTTATCCTCTCTCGTCGTAGGGTTGAGTCCGGTGACGTAGACGAGGTTTTTCTGGACGACACGCAGGCCGGCTAGGTGTTTACGGCTTAACGAGTCGGCTTCGCGCTTCTGAGCCTCCTTTTGACGTGCAGCAGCCTTTTTCTTAGCCTGCTGAGCAAGGTCGGCTTTGTAGTTGGCCATCCTGCGCCGAATCAGTCACTGTCTCTCAGGCGGAGGTGCGGGTGGACCAACTCTTCCGGACTGATGACCTTCCACTCTATGCTTTTCTCGTCGTATGGCCGGCGGCATGCGGGACAGAGGCCGTTCATGGTGGTCTTGATATTGTTGTAGCAGAACTGGCATATCTGTTGTCACACCAGAGTTGGTAAGTGCGGGCGGCTCAAGAGTAGGGCGTGGGGTGCGCAAATGCGTACCTGGTAGCCGCACGGACAAGGCCTGAAGTTCTTGTCGGAGAGATCGAACTCCTCGACGCAGAGGGGGCAGAGCTCTTCCTCCTCATCGTCGATGAACTGGTCTACCTGTCGGGACATGGTGTGTGCAGTGATGAAGGGCGGTGGTGGCGCTCGCGGAGCGTGTTATGCAGCAGGACGGATGCGCAGATTGAGAGTCGCTATGCCACGGGTTGGGAATTCAGGAGAACACAGGCAACAAACAGACGAACGCCGGCCGTGAGCGGGAGTCAGGAAGGTCGTAATGCGTGGGCGAGGATGGGCGGAAGGAGGTGGTCGTAGAAGCGGCCGGGAACAGACGCCCGGCAAAGCTGTATGCAGCGAACAAACGTCTTGGCACGCTAACCCTGTCAGTCGCGACCGGCGAACTGCGCATCGGCGAATAGAGGCGCCGGAGTTCTCGATGACCTCGACGATTGCATAGCAACACCAACAGGCCCATCCCCCGCCATTGGCCTCGTCCAAGCATCCCACGAGCGTCGTGAGGCCCGCCAGCTCTGTCCTATCGCCCACAATGAGCCTCCGTCTGTCCAACAGCCGCGCGATCGGCGCTGCGCTGCGCTCTGCCGGCTCCTCCGTGCGGCCCATCGCCGCCCGCAGCTTCACCACCACCGTCGTGCGCGCGAAGCCGTCCGATGCCGAGCTCCCAAACATGCGTGTACGATGACACGGTCTCCACTCAAGCTCCAGCGCCCACTGATGTCCGCAACAGAATGCGCAGCGCCCCGACTCCGGTCCCTTGAAGGCGCCAATCGTGAACCCGGCCGATAAGTACACCGAGAAGGGCGAGGCTCTCCACAAGTACGGCCAGTACCTTCTGTCGTGCCTGCCGAAATACATCCAACAGTAAGCGCCATTTCTGTCGATGGTCGGTCCAAGCATTGACGGTCCATAGGTTCTCGGTCTGGAAGGACGAGTTGACCATTTACATCCCGCCCCAGGGTGTGATCCCTGTCTTCAAGTTCCTGAAGTACCACACCGCCGCCGAGTACACCCAGATCAGCGATATCACCGCCGTCGACTTCCCCACCAAGGACCAGCGTTTCGAGGTCGTATACAACATGCTCAGCGTCCGCCACAATTCCCGCATCAGAGTCAAGACCTACGCCGATGAAGCCACCCCCGTTCCCAGCATCTGCAGTCTTTACGATGGTGCCAACTGGTACGAGAGGGAGGTTTACGACCTGTTCGGCGTTTTCTTCGTTGGTCACCCCGATCTGAGGAGGATTATGACCGACTACGGCTTCGATGGACACCCGCTGAGGAAGGACTTCCCTATGACGGGCTACACCGAGATTCGCTACGATGAGGAGAAGAAGAGAATTGTCGTCGAGCCGCTTGAGATGACCCAGGCCTACAGGAACTTCAAGGTAAGATTGGAGGAGAACACAAGCCGGGAACAAGGTGCTGACGAAAGCTGTAGGGAGGTAGCGCTGCCTGGGAGCCGGTCAGTGCTGGTCAAGATAGGCAGCCTGAGAGTGTAAGTTCATCTCTTTTGCTCTGTCTAGAGAGAGAGAGTATTAACATTTCGCAGTTCAAGCTCCCGACGCCCAAGCCGGAACCTCCGAAGGAGGAGGAGAAGAAATAAGACTATCGACATTGTACACTTTGTAAATCTATTTCTTCCAAGTTCAGCAAAGAAAACGCGAGATACCGATACACAAGATGCTAGACGCTTCCTGAGACGAGCCGAGCTCTCGCTGAAATTTGAGTCCATTCAATATCGAGGCACTTTCCGCACACGAAGTGACAATGAGATGCCGATAGGGCGAGGCCGAAACGACAACCATGCATCACCCAGGAGTGTTGATCAGGGCTTGTAGCAACGGGTGGAAGGACGTTTAAGTGTAACTCGGGCAAAGATTCCAACCGGTACAAGTCCAAATCTGAAAAAACGCGACATGTCAGTCTGGCAGCAACGTTCAATCCATGTAGAGAATATTCTCGCGCAACTCAAAGAGGATGCTGGGAACCCTCCAGCCCCGCGCTAAGTGAGCTTTGAATATTGCCTCTTTAGGTACTAATCCCAACCGACGGGAGAAAAGCAGGGATCACGGCAGATAAACATAATGTATCACGGCCGACCTGTTCATGGACGGCAATGTGTTTGGTAAAACTTGCATCGGATAAAACCATCCTAGCTATAGTCGGTCTTTGTGCCGTGCTGGAGTCTCGTTCCCGCCATTGCACAGCAAAAGACTATGTCGTGGTGCAGTTGCCAAGTCTGCCCCGCACGTCACCTTGACTTGACCCGCAGCAACCTGAGAGGGCTATAAAGCATCATCCACCATCATCATGCATCAGGATTCCGAGAGACATCCCCAACCAAGCAAAGAGAACTGTACGGCACAAGACTCCTGTTCACGCCATCACTCACCTTCCGCCACCGTCTCAGCGCTCGTATCTGCAATGCCTGCCGACTCCTTCACCATCACCGCGCCGCCCGGCACCGACATCTGGCGCAAACCGCCAAGCACCAACAGGTATGTACTATCCACCTCCCCCCCTTGCCTCACCTTACTCCAATAGCACAAGCATCCCACGTGCTACACACATCCCACGTGCCCCGCGCAGCCGCACCACCACCACCACCACCACAAACTAACAACGCAATCACCGCAAAACTCACAGCTTCAACGCACCCACGCACCCTCTCCTCCCCTCCGGCCCCATCCCCCTCCACACCTTCCACCGCGCCCGCCTCACCTTCTCCGCCCCATGGACAACGCGCTACGACCAAGCCGGCCTCCTGCTCCACCTAACCAAAAAACCCACCACTCCCACCACCACCAGTACTCCTCCCTCTCCCAACGCGCAGCAGCACCACCCCACCGACCGCTGGCTCAAAACCGGCATCGAGTTCTACCACCACCGCCCGTACCTCAGCACCGTCGCCACGCAGACCTTTTCCGACTGGAGCATCGCGCCGCCGGCGGCGAGCACGCCCGCCAACGCGACGGGCCCGGTGACGGTGGAGGCGCGGCGCGAGACGGACGAGCTGGGGACGAGCTTGTGGGTGTATCAGTTGGTGTTGGGGGCGGATGGGGAGGTGCTGGAGAGGTGGCCGGTGAGGGAGTGCGGGTGGTGGTTTGCGGAGGAGGAAGGGCGGGAGTGGGTGGTAGATGTTCGGGCGATGGCGGCGCGGCCGGCGGAGGGGGAGGCCGTGGTTGGGGTGGAGGGCTTGGTGGTGGGGTTTGAGGGGGTGGAGGTGGAGGGGAGGGAGGGGTGATGGGATGGGGGTGGGCGTTGGTTGGTTGGTTGGTTGGTTGGGTGGGTGGTTGGGTGGAGGGGGAGAGAGAGAGAAGGAGCTAGTAGTCCCGGGATGTGGAGACGAGGGGCTTGTGATGCCATTGTGCGCGGAGGTGGGACGGCTGGCGAGCGTGGACTCGGATATGAGCAGTGTGTTGCGTGTTGCGTCCACAGAACAGGAAAAATGCCTCAGACATGGGCCTTGTCTGCCGTTCTGTCCACCGTTCTGCCCGTGCATGCCGTGCCCGCATGGTGGGAGACAGGACGTGCGAGCCCGGATTGATCAGCGCTTTGGGGGGCAGAACGGTAGGGCTGAAGACGTCAGTTCTCTCAAGACCGTCGGCCATGTGGAACAATTTGACGACATGGCAGAAGTGGTGAGCGGCTCGAGGAGTCTAGAGCCTGCAAGGGATGCAGAGGGCGAAGGATCTGCGCGAATGGCAATCATGGCCGGCGGCCAAAGTCAAGAATCCGCGACAGAGGCAGATGGGACGAGCAGCGGCGAGTTTCCGGTGACAGCAAGCATGCCAAGCATCAGAAAAGTAGGTGTGACGGTGCGGTGTTGTCCTTGCATGGGCCAAGGATCGGAAGCTGCAATACCACGCTGGAGAGGTCGAGAATTGGCTCGTACGAAGCGGGTGGCGGCACGGGTGGGGATCGAGGCTCGTCCATGATGATGATAAGCGGCAAGAGTGGATGGGAGGGTTTCAGACAAGGTGCAATAGGGCGTCTTCTTCACCTCAGACGTGCAGGCCCAAAGAGCAATCGAGGTCCGGCTTGGCGCAGGACGAGCAGATGGCAATATGCCATGGGCGCCGCAATCGCAAATCCGGGCGGAGCCACGGTCAGGGCCGGCAGTTCATGACAACGTGTTTTGCTGATCGCGAACGCCCCGTCTCGGAGAGGGGCCCCAATGACGCCAGGCGGTATCTTCAGCACATGGCCGGCGAGGCGAGAAGAGGCAAGCGTGCCGCAGGGTTCGGACAGACGCTCCAAAAATTTTCACGGGCGCGGCGGAGCTGGTGTTTGAGGCGTGCAGCGCCGACGAAGAGAGCCGGTGTGGTCGCGGGCGGGAACAGGCACCGAGCCCTAGCGATCAACCTTCCAGAAGGCCGCCGCCAGCACATCCCACGCCGCTCACTGCCCGTTCCTGCGGGCTCGGGCACTGCATCCGGCAGTCGCGCATCGTGGGCCGGGGCGCTGGATAGCATGCGGCGGGGTGGTCGTGATGGCGATGCTCGGTGCGCATTCGCTCGCTTGCGACGAGGCTGGGCCTAGCGGAGATCGTCCGCCGCTGCTGCTGCCCAGCCATGGCCGTCTCCGCCGTCTCCAGATTGTGTCGCGTCCATCCACCTCATTCGCTCCCCGACTCCCCGCCCGTCAGCAGCGCGACTTGGGTTAGCCGATAGTGCCCAGCCAGCCAGCCAGCCGGGGTTCGGAAGCTCAATTGACCGGTGCGGGCCTGTACATGTCGCCCTCTGTTGGCGCCACGCGCCGCTCACCGCTTCTCCACGGCCAAATGGGGCTACCACACAAGCGCCTGAATCGTGGCCGTCTTTCGGCCGCCACTCGCTGTGCCTACGGCTCCCATGCCCGCGTCCCACGGTGCCATTCAGCTCGGGACGCTGCCCGAAGATAAACCACTAACGTTCTGACAGCCGCGGAGCACCATCATATTGATACGCTCCGCTGGCCGCCGAACGACACGTTTTTGCCCGAGTGCTGCTGCCCTCCGCGCCCCGACACGAGAGAATGAGTACCGAGTCCTTGGTGAGGCAGCTCGAGGAGCAGCGCGCCGCCTTCCTGGCCCTGGAGCAGCGCGTCCACGAGGCGCTCCGTCAGCAAGAGTCGGTCTCGCGGGACGAGAGCCCATCCTCGCCCACCTTCAGTGACGGCATCGGCCGCCAGTCAACCGTCTCCTTTGCTGACCCGGGCCGCAAGTCGACCGGACTGGCGTCGATCCTGCACACGAGCTCAGCCATCTCGGTGGACAGCGACGACGAGGACGACGAGACGTTTTACGTAGGTGCTCTTTTCTCTCTTCCTATAGGCCGGGCGCTCGGGCCATGGGGAGTCGCTGCGCCTCCCGGGCACCGCTTTATCAGCCTTACTAACTCGTTGGATATAGGTTCGGACGCCTCTGCAGCCAAAGTCGTTAGCAGAAGAGGGCCTGCGCACCCACCTCAGGACTTACGAATGGGAGTCGTGCGGCCAGACCATCCTGGAAGAAGTTGTCCAGGATAATCAGTTGTTGTCTCCTTATCTCTTTCCGACACCCGATGAGGAGGAGTTGTCGCATCCTTCGAGTTACCAGGTGTATGATGTAGGACTTGACGGCGCGCCCATAAGCATCGATATCGAAACTGGCGAAGACGAGGAAGTAACACAGTCCAAGGCCGCAGCTCTCTGGAACGTCATCAAGGTAAGAAGCTTTTCTTTTTCTTTCTTGACCCCCAGCCTGGCCGACTGCCGAAGCCAGCGGGGTTGCATGCGGTCCAACACGGGGGAGCTGAAATATCTCGCTGGGGAGGACAACGTTGGGTTATGAGTATTCGTCGGATGAGTCGGCACACCATCCCGACCATGCACTTGGCATGATGGACGTTTCAGATGCTCATCTGACCCCTGCCCGGGCGACTACTCCGGCTATCCAGCCGACCTTGCCGGATTCCGTTCAAAGCTTGTTGGGGAAATCAATCCAATGACAAGTGTCGCAGGATATCAACGTGGAACCCGACAATCGCTCTGCTGTGGGCCGAATAATGTAAGCTGTGTCTGAGCAATCCTAATGAGTGGCCCAGGCTGACAGCCTCCAGAATCGCTCAAGAACCAGCCCCCATCGCCTTTGGCGCCTTGCACTATGCGATGGACGAGTATTTCGATATGAACGAACTCTTCCAACACTTGGTCAACTCGGAACACTCATCGGTACAGAGCCTCTTCACCGCGTCTTCTTCTGTGCTCGATGCACATACGCGCGCACTACTAACCCCGGTGTCAAAGGCAACGCCCCACAGACCGTTTTCGCATGATTCACGGCACCAGCGGACCTTCACTTTCAGCTTTGAGTACTACACAATCATCGGCGAGGAACGGCAACCCATGCACTGGCAAAGCCATGACAGGCATCCTTCACCATCCAACGCCCACCTGCCTCTCTCTCGCTGCAGTTCGATCGTTTCTCTAGCATTGCTGGGGGACCCCATCAAGAAGCTCCGCAACATGTCCCGGCGGAAGAACGTCAAAGTCAAGCAGGGTCTTGTGTTTGATCCGTTCTCGCCATGGCTCGTGCTCAACATGCAAGCTTATCCCGACTGGCTCGGGAACGCTGACGCTCACGATTCCACAAAGCATTATGTAAACGGCCCTGAGGCGTTCTTGGCAACTGTTCTTATGGAGTTTCGGGACGCACGAAAACGGTATGAGGAGATCTACAAGCAGATTACGAGGATGATTACGCCGCCAACGGATTTCATCTTTGATGCCGATCAACGAGACAGGCGTTTGTTTGAGGACGACAATTTCACCTTCACCAGAGGCTACTTCTGGGCGCACCAAACGCTTGGGTCCATCAACGACAGCATCAAGGCAATGATTGACGCCTACGAAGACACTTTCACGGACGAGGTATGGGAAGGAAGACACAAGAGCATTTGGCCGTTGCTCGATGAAGCACTCCCTCGCAACGACTATTTCCGAAGGAAACTCTATCTGTTGCGGAAAGAATTCGAACGCGAGGTAAAGCATTTGCACGAGCAGATCAAGGAGAACAACGACAGAAGGGTGGAAATCCGGGATTTGCGGGATCAGCTGTTCAGTGGCACTTCTGTTCTGGAATCACGCAAATCGGTCGAACTCTCCGAGATCACGATTCTCCAGGGACACAACGTCAAGCTCCTGACCCTTATCAACATCTTCTTCATGGTAAGTTCGAAAACAAAATCTAAGCGGGCCAGACACTTACAAACTGCAGCCTCTCACGTTTGTCACAAGCGTATTTGGGATGACGAACATGTCTACGGAGCACACGTTCTGGGAGTTCGGCACGGTTCTTGTGGTTGTTTGCGTTCCGTTCTTTTTACTCATCGGCTCCCTCAACACGACAAAGGGTTACGAATTCTGGAAAGCACGGTGCAAGGAAGTTATGAAGACAAGTCTTTGGTTCCTGGCCTTCATGTCCGGGTTGGCTCCGAAGGCGAGTCGACCTCAAAAAACCCAGCAGGAGGAGGGAGAAAGAGGAGATATACCCAGCCCCTACGCTCCCCGACGAAGCTGTGCTTCGGATGCACCAGAACGGCCACGGATACAACGATCGCCCACGACGTTGGATACGCTTGAGAAGAATGAACCGATGGGCGAGGCGGAAGATGGTGAGAAAAGAAAGAAGAGGTGGTTCAATCGCAAAATTTTGGAACGCATGTCACGAAGAAACGAGAACAAGGCCAACAGGACACGAGCCCAGGAGGTTTAGCAGTCGCCGAATGAAAAAAGAAAATTCTACACGTTCAATCACATAGCCGACCACTTTGGAGCGTCAATGCTGCAGTTGTTTTAGCGGTCTTTTTTTCCCGTCCAGAAGGGGAAGTAAATCCAGAGTGGAATTCCCATCTGAACGAGTTAACCTCGCGGACTGGTGGCGACCTCGGCCCGCAATGCTTTCACTCCACACAAGACTATGTCCGCATGATGTCCCACAGCAGTAGTTGAGCCGCACGCCGTACGGACCGGGTGGCCCTTGCAATTTGATCCGGCCATTCTGAGTGGCTTTATGTCGGCAGAGGCGTCCCGGTTCCGGGTGTATGGCTCAAGCGACGATGGCATCCGATTTTCGATGAACGAACAGGCATTATTGAACAACACACACTGGGCGGATGAAATCGAAAGGGTAGTTCGATCATCACGGAAGAATGAAGATTTGCTCCTGCCATCGGGGCTGACTTCACTACCGGGCATAGCTCAGCGTTTTGTATGGAAGGCAGCGTGGCTCTCTCGCGGAGCGGGCCGGCCTTTTTCTATCGAATTGATTCGAGCTGGGCGGTAGGCGAAGCTGCAGCAAGCCGGTAGTGCCGCAGGTACCGATGTCTGCTGACAGCGCCACGTTCCTTACATTGATGCCTGCGTTATGCATCGAACATGCACGCGACAAACAACCAAGAGCACTGGAACAAAGTGAGCGAATGCGCACCGCCAGGTCTTCCTTTTGCTCCTTTCTGAACCAGTTCGCGCATCTGGCTGGTGGCCTCTGCCCTACAGGAACTTATATGGCCTGACCAGACAATTGGACGAAGTGGATACGGGGCGGGGTGGCGCAGACATGTGAACATGGCCGGGCCGGCGACTCCAGACGGCGGGTACGGGAGGAGGGATGTTGCGGCTTTTGGCGGAGATGACGGACAGGCATGCGTGAGCCAGTAAGACGCGGCTCCAGCACGCTCATCTCCCCGTCGTGGCAAGAAATTCCATCATTCAGCTCGGTTTGCGTCCGCCACGACAATAGGAGGCAGACGCAAGGCACTCGACCTAATGTTTACCCCGCCTCGCTCGTATGAAACCTGCCTTGTTCTCCCGGACGGGCATGATCGTCGCAAGCCCGCAGTGGGATGCTATTTACATACGCTCCGACATTCAGCCAATCACGGCCCGCAGCAGCAATATAGCACCCCTGAGAAGCTTATGCTTGTCCGACTTTTCAATTAGCAGCCTCGTCGCCCGCCAAAAGGGCCCTGGATTATGTGTGTGGACTCGGCATGGCCGCTCGCCCGCCCCCCGTTCTAGCTCCCGCCGTTCCCCACACTTCTTCCACCTTCCCACTCGAGCTCCTCGCTCCGATGCACAAAGCTTTCGGCCCATCCGAGCCGAGCGAAGCGCTGCTCACCACCAGCTGCTCGACTAGGTGTGCGCGTCATTCCACTCCGTCAACCCTCTGGCCAACACCAGTTCGAGCTTGGACCATCGCTGCTGTCCTTTCCGCTAGGGCCGGTCCGTCATGAACAAACCTTGGACGACAAACACACACGGTGCCGTGACTCGGCCGCCCAGACCCGGCAAAAAATTGGATATATAAAAGGGAGGTCGAGCGCCCACAGCAACCGAGTTTCCAGGGACCGGCAGCGCAACCCAGTGTTTCCACTTCCTCGCTCTCATACATCTGGTGTCCTCCGCTTCTGATATCGGCCCATCGACCATGTTCTTCCCCATCAGGGCCCTCGGCCTTGTCGGCCTGCTCGTCGGCGATGCCCTCGCCGTGCCCACGACTACGCTCTTCAAGCGCCAGAGCAATGTTGACAGCTTCATTTCGACCGAGAGCCCTATCGCTTATGCTGGCGTCCTGGCCAACATTGGCGACGACGGGGCCAATGCTGCCGGCGCCGCGGCAGGTGTGGTCGTTGCGGGTCCGAGCAAGAGTGATCCTGACTGTAGGTGTCCCGATTCCTGTTCGATTGCGCTTCTCCATGGCATTTTACTAAGACAAACGGCAGACTTCTACACCTGGACGCGTGATGCGGCGCTTGTCTTCAAGGCCCTGGTTGATCAGTTCATTGCCGGCGATACCTCGCTGCAGGATGAGATCCAGGAATATATCATCGCGCAGGCCAAGCTGCAGGGGATCGACAACCCCTCCGGCGGCTTGTCTACGGGCGGTCTGGTGAGAAAGCCTCGGTAACCACGTGTATCCTTTGCTGACACATAAGTCACAGGGCGAACCCAAATTCAACGTCGACTTGACGCAGTTCACTGACGCTTGGGGAAGGCCGCAGAGGGATGGCCCCCCTCTCCGCGCCACTGCCATGATTGCTTATGCCCGGTGGTTGATTGACAACGGCTACACCGATACCGCCAGGGATGTTGTTTGGCCGGTCATCCGGAACGATCTGTCTTACACCACCGAGTACTGGAACCAGACTGGCTTCGACCTTTGGTAGGGAACTCCCGGATGCATCTAGTCAAATTGGGACTAACGCCACTATAGGGAGGAGGTCCAAGGCTCATCCTTCTTCACCATTGCCGCCTCTCACCGCGCTCTGGTTGAGGGCAGCACTCTGGCCTCGCAGCTCGGCGACAGCTGCGACTACTGTGACTCTCAGGCCCCGCTGGTCCTGTGCTTCCAGCAGAGCTTCTGGAACTCCAACGGCAACTACATCGTCTCCAACATCAACGTCAATAATGGGCGCACCGGGAAGGATGCCAACTCGATTCTGACGTCGATCCACAACTTCGACCCCTCTGCGGCCTGTGACGATGTCACATTCCAGCCTTGCTCCTCGCGGGCGCTGGCGAACCACAAGGCCGTGACGGACTCTTTCCGGTCCATCTACACCATCAACTCGGGCATCGCTGCGGGCAGTGCCGTCGCTGTCGGCAGATACGCCGAAGACACCTACTACAACGGCAACCCCTGGTGAGCGCGCTTCCGACAACACGCCCCCGCCCTCGAACAAGAAAGCTAACGGAACCAGGTACCTCGCCACCCTCGCCGCCGCCGAGCAGCTCTACGACGCCCTCTACACCTGGACGCGCGAGGGCTCCCTCACCATTGACGACGTCTCCCTCGCCTTCTTCCAAGACGTCTACCCCTCCGCCGCCGCCGGCACCTACGCCGCCAACTCGGACACCTTCGTCGCCATCCTCAACGCGGTCAAGACGTACGCCGACGGCTACGTCGGCATCGTCCAGGCCTACACCCCGGCCGACGGCTCGCTCGCCGAGCAGTTCTCGCGCGACGACGGCGCCCCGCTCTCGGCGCCCGACCTCACCTGGTCGTACGCCGCGTTCCTCACCGCCGCCGCCCGCCGCGACTCGGTCGTGCCCGCGTCGTGGAGCGCCGAGTCCGCCGACGACGTCCCCGCCGCCTGCGCCGCCGGCTCCGCGTCCGGCACCTACGCCTCCGCCACAAACACCGCCTTCCCCACCGGCATCACCAGCAACCCGGGCTCTACCTCCACCGCCACCACCGGCCCGACCACCACCCCGACCACCACCACAACTCAACCCACCACCTCCTCCTCCACCAGCACAGCCTGCCCCACCGCCGTCGCCATCACATTCAACCTCCACGCCACCACCACCTTCGGCGAATCCATCCTCCTCGCCGGCAGCGTCCCCGCCCTCGGCTCGTGGGACCCCTCCGCCGCCAAGGCCCTCAGCGCCGACCGGTACACCAGCGCCGACAACCTGTGGTACGGCGTCGTGGAGCTGGCGCCCGGCGCGACCGTGGCGTACAAGTACGTGCGGCAGAGCAGTGATGGGACCTATACGTGGGAGAGCGATCCGGATCGCACGGTGAGCGTGCCGAGTTGTGTGGGGACGGGGGTGGTTGGGGATGTGTGGAGGTAGGGTTGGGGGGATGGGTCGAGGGGGAGGGAGGGGTTGAGGGGGAGGGGTTGAGGGGTTGTGTGGGACGGGCGTTCTTTTTGTGAGACGGTGTGAAGTGAGGGTTGGGATGGGGAAAGGTGTGGCGAGGCGGTGGAATGGAAGCTGGTGTTTGTTGGAGAAATGTTTGTTTGTGAAACTATCTGAGATGCTGGGCTAATCTGCGGGTTTCTTCCTGAAAGGTGCGAGAAGCCTCCAAACTCCCCTTTTGATCTTTTGGGTTTTATATGCTGGTTCTGAATCCCTCCCCAACACTTCCTGCAACCCTGCCTCTTGAAGTCTCCTGAACAAAGGCCTTCCCTCCTCATCGCGGACATAGAACAGCGCGTTCCTCCCAGAATTATCTACCGCATCTACTTTTGCTCCAGCATTGAGGAGAAGATCAACCATTCGGATACAGTCTTCATTCGAATAACTAACCCACCATCTTTCAGGTTTCCAGAACCGGTCTTCTACCGCATATAGCAATGGCGTCATCCCCTGATCATCTCGTGCGTCGATTTCTGCCCTAAGCTTGATCAAAAGCACAGCTTCCTCATGTTTCCAGTTCTCGGCAGCTGCCATGAGTGGTGATCGTCCTTTGTTATTTCTCAAGTCCACTTGTGCTCCGCACCGGATGAGTAGGCCCAGTGTGTCCGCGCTCGATTGTCCGAATTCGACGCCGAGCATTAGAGCTGTGTTCCCGTACGAATTCACCTCGTTAACGTCCGCGCCAGCCTGGATAAAAAATCGGATGGCGTCGTGACACCCGTACACCGCAGCTTCCATGAACGGGGTTTTTCCGAACTTTTCTCTGATGTTGAGGTTCGCTCCAGCATCGTGTAACAACTGCAAGCGTTCGTAGTCGTAACGGAGAATGGCGTGAAATATAGGGGTTTTACCATTTTTGTCCTGCCAGTTGATGATGGAAATGCCTTGGCGGTCTTCCTTCGACTTCTTCCAGACGGCTAGCTGTCCATTTCGTCTACTCTTCTTGTTCATGCTCTCAAACTTGATGGCTTCTTCCAGGAGCACTTTGAAGACTGGCGTGGAGCTGTAATACGCGGACAGATGTAACGGAGTCTGACGTTCCCGATCTCGTAGGCCTATAGACGCACCATGACGTATCAAGCTTTTAAGCACATCAAGATTTGGATCTTTGCTGTCTGCGACTATATGTAGTGCTGTTTTCCCGTCTTTGTTCTGTTGATTGACGTTTGCTCCCGCATTGACGAGAAAATCAATAACGTGATCGTGGCCAGCGTACATCGCGGAAAGGAGTGGTGTATTCGATCCTCTACGACAGTGGATGTCGGCCCCTGCTTCGACAATCCAAGAAATGACATCGAGGTCACCCCACTCGCATGCAAGACAGAGTGGTGAAAGAGCTTTTTTTGGACGGGGGTTCGGGTCAGCTCCAAGCTGCAACAAGACACGGACGGTTGGTTTCTGCCGGCCCCCGATAGCGAATGATATCGGTGTATATCCACGAGTGCTGCGCGTTGTACCTTTATCTTCTAAAGAAGCCGGCCGAAGGTTAACCAGGTTTCGAATGCAGTCAATTAATCCGCAATAAGCAAAGGGTTGGATTATGCGAGTGATTTCGAAGTATTGCCGGTCACGGTTTCCGAGGTACTCCGTTATGGGCTCACCCAGGATCGCTCCCAGATATGGATCAAGAGGCCGACGAAGGATGTCACTATCCCATGGAACGGAGCGAAGAGGATCTTGTATGGAAAACTTTTCCGGAACCTCAAAGTTCTGTCTTTGAGCACTCTCGGTGTGGAGCACCCAGCTTTTCCATGCGTATAGTAGAAGTGGAAGTTTCTGCAAATGGCGACCGGCAAGGTATCGCGAAATTCGCATTTTCCTTAACGCGTCAGCATCATCACTACCAGGCGTGTCTATACTCTGGTCAAATGCTTCTCTGACTTCCTGCATGAGCAAGTATTTTAGGCAGGACCTCGACAATTGAAAATGCGCGAGCCATGCCATTGGAGTGGTGGGATCAGGAGAGAGTCTTTGTAGCGTATCTTTGGAACCAAGCAGAAAGTCCGGAACGGATTGGTGGATGAACTGAACCTGACCCAAAGAGAGTGATCCGGATATGTGGATCAAACCTTTGGACAGGTCTTTGATCCGGAGAGCCAGCTTGTCCTCGCAGATGAAGTCTTGCCCGTTCTGGTACTCGGAGGTTGATTTCTGATCCATGCGCCAATCGAATGCAAGTGCGTGCTGGAGTTCCTTGGGTGTTAAGGGCTGGATCGCAAACAGAACCCATTGGAAAAGCTTGAGAGTCTGTTGCTGTTCGTGAATGTGGCGTTCCGACTGGGTTGGCAAAGAGTCTTGCATGGGCCGTAGCAAGGATTCATAGAGACGATGCAGGTCTGCCGGGACCTCTCGTACCAGCCTCAGGGCTTCCTCAAATGAGTAGCCGCGTGTCTCGAAGTGCATTGTTTTCTCAAGCACAATCGAAGTCCACTGGAAAACACCCTTGGATTTCTCCAAAATGTCAGACCGTAATCGTTCCTTTTCTGTTCGAGTAAAATGGAGTTCGTTCATGCCGGATTCAATGGCATTGCTGATGTCATCGCCATTGAAATCCTCGCTGACGATGGTATTTCCTCCGTCCAGAGTGATTTGCGGATAGTGCCGACATGAGAAACATATCCGTAGCTGTGGCTGGTGATCGCTAGTTGCCAAGAGTGTCTTGAATGCTTTCACGATGGCGTACGCTTCCGTCTCCCCCGCCTCATCCAAAGCATCCACGAGAATAGTGATGGAGAAGTCTCGGGAGACTATGTTGAGGCCGTGGGCAAGGTGATCCAATAAATCTTCGCATGTCCAGGCCCATTTCTCATCCACTGTTCCAGAGACTTCAGTCCTCTGCTTGTAGATTTTAGTTGGATTTGCAAGGATGACCGGAAATTCTTGTGAGAGTTGATGCAGAAGGGACCTGTAAAGCCCCAGTAGAGTTTTCTGCAACGGGACGCCTCGGCCGTGGAAGAAGAAGGAGAGCAGACATGTGTCCGGCTCTGTGGTAGATTTCATGTGATTCAGTAGTACTTTCATGGCCATTGATTTGCCGGAACCTGGTTGTCCGCGTATCCAGAGTAGACCTTCTGGTCTATGGCGCCATGTTGTGAAGGCCTCGTGGTTGAGCAGCCACTGGCAGGTCCCAGGGGTGGGATTGAGCTGAGCCTCGCGTATGTGCTGCTCAACAAAGGCCAAGGAGTGTAAGCAATCTTGTGTGTAGTCAGCATTCATAGAGTCCGAAAATCATTATCATAACTACCTACTTCTCTCCCATTCCATCTGTTCTGAAGACTTTGTCTCCCGCGGCTTGAAATCCTGCATCCTCTTCAGATGATTGACGACAACCCTGTAGGTGCCATCTTTACGACCCGAGAATTTTACGAGATCGCTATGAGAACAGTCAACCGCATGGATGTGATGATTTTCCGCGTCATGCGGCCGTCCATGCGTCGCAGAGTGAGGCTCGACTAGAATATCAAGAGGGCCTGACATGGTCCATTTTTGTGTCGTCTCCTGTCACAGTGAGTCAACATCTCAAAAATCATCTTATGAATACATGTACATACATCTTGCACTGCAGTTCGTGACATTTTGGTCTCGTAGAAATTGACGACTTGGAAAGCCATGTTTGAGTCGAATATCTCTAGGAAGGCCTGGCTTTGGGTTCGAAGGGTAACAGAGTTCGGGCCCAGAGACTCTACAAGTGCCCTATTGGGGCCATCTCCGGCCATTGACCTCAAAGATTTGATAGCCATACCTTGATTGGGAACCCCGAAGAACATGATTCTCGTAATGGCGTGGAAGGAGGCTTGGTCAACTTGCATCTGACTCCTTGCCATCAGATTGACCGCCTGAGCCAATGAACGCTTAGCATATATACCCCACACGTCTTTAGTGGTTGCCATAACATACCTCTTTCACGATGATACCTCCAAGGCTATGACCGATGAGAACCAAGGGCCTCTTCGGATCCGCGCGAATAGTCCTCAAGGCAGTACGTAGCCTTCCACCGAGGTCGGCAATGTTTTGGAACGATTCGCTGTTGATCAGCTGCGTGTCTAGTCCAAAGGTGAGTACCCGAGAACTTGGGAGGTCCTGGGCGAGAGCATCTCGCAGCCATATCCAATTGCCATTTCTCCGCTTGAAAGACCCGAGCGCGTGGCCATTTAGTCCTGAAACCGCAACAATACTGAGCCGGTCAGCTATCAATACAGTCACGATATGTGCAGAAAGTACCTACTCGATGGTGCAGTCCTTCCCTGCTGGCGTATGGAGCGTTGTGAAATCGAAGAAGTCCGAGTCGAAAACAAGCTCGCAACCGTCAACAACGACGTTGATTTCTCGAGAGCCCTGGACGAGCATCTCTGGAATCTTTGAAAACTCCAACGTCGCCATCATTTCGTCATCGTCGGGGTACGGATCGTCAGCTAACGAACGCACTCGGATAGCCACATCGTCGGAGCACCCAAGCGCACTCTGTACGAGATTCTTGACGCGCTCCTCATCCGATCCTCCCGGTATCCCACGTAGCCTAAATGTTTTGTATGACTCCATGCACGCGAACGCTCACGCACATCATTCCGAGTAGGGTCGGTGTTGGGATGCGAGGCGACTGAAGCGACGCTGCTTGGATCGGTCGCGAAATTTCGTTCCAATGACGCACGTAACGCAATTGGAGCTGTAGACGGAGTTCCAGACGAGACTGAAGGCTTAACAGAAAGACAAGGAAAAAGAAGATGAAGATGAAGTGGAGCAGGGAGGACGCGGTTTCAAGCAAGGCTGGAGCTGAGCAGATCAGGCAGAAGTTGATGAGGCGAGGCCCAGCTATCAGTTCCCAAACGCCTCCCTCTCATTACTCACCTCCAACTGAACGAGAGCGCGCGCTTTCGACCACCAATCATGTTGAAGAAATTGTGTCACAATAATGACGGTCACATGTGATGAATAATGATGAAGCACATGCCTGTTGTTGGATGGACGTCATCATCAGCTGAAAACGGCGCTTAACACCATGTGTCATGACGTCCAACTCCCTTAATGCCCTTGCTGATATTATTGCTGCCCCTCACTCATTCACGCATATAAGCACCAGTAGCAGCAGATTCATGATCAATAAAGCATCCAGAACTAATTGCGTCCTCATGTGACCGCCTGCGATCACCGTCCAATAGATTGCAACCCTTGAAAAAAAAAAAAAAGGCTACGAGGTCTTCCTCAGCCTTGCACCAATACATTTCGGATATTTCAGACTACAGAATAGTGAGAACTTACCTCGAGTACCGCAATGAGAAGCTGCAGCCGCACGACCATGCTTGAGCGCCAAACGAGACCTCTGGACCTTCGAGTATGGTCGTAGAATGCACGATTACGTCGTGCTGATGGCGGTAGGAGAGCACATCCTTCACAAACGAGAGATGACTTGCCGTGATTCAAAGCCCAATCTCCGTGACACTGGGAAGGTAAGGATCTCGTATGAAGCACACTGGAACAGCCATCTGCTCGTACCCGTCAACGGAACCTGTGTAACGGCCGATGCTAGATCATGTAGCCACCACTCTCTCGCGCTGTGGATCCTGAAAAGTGACTGAAGCAACAGTCAGCTAACAAATGTAGACCAAAGCAACCAACAAGGCATCTTGGATATGAACATTGAAAAAAATACTGCACGAAAGGGTTGTTAATGTCGGGTCGGCCGCGTTCTACGTGCCATTCTGGTGCTACAACGACTTAAAAAGAGCTGAGATATATATACAAGCAAACAAGCCTCCGTCTTACGAGGCTCCGCATATGAGTGTGTCTACAAAATCATCATATCATAGGTGGCCTTTTTTTCTTTCTTCCAAAACGGTAGACAAATAAATCACGTCCTGCGATCAATAGTGCCAGCGGTACCGCCGATAGGCTTGCTCTGCAGGTCGGGAGAGACGGGCGACCGTGGCCTGGTCGCACTGGTAGCACCGGACCTCGCCCGAACCATGCGCGCAAGCTTGCCGGGGACCCTCATCCGACTCCACAGCAGCACCGTGGTGGTGAGCAGAGCGAGCGCACCAGCTTGATGGGTGGCAGCGAGGTGAGTGGGCACCATGTAGATCAGAGTACCGATGCCGAGAGCGACCTGCATCCAAGCCATGTGGGTGACGCCCGTCATGCCCTTCTTCACGTCGCGGGGAAGGACGGCACGCAGCTTGGGGAAACGAGTGTAGGCGAAGAGGGCGATGACGGCGGTGAAGGTGGTGGTGGCCAGGCAGCGGTGGTCGAGCTGGACGAGGGACGGGTTCTCGAGCATGTTGCGCCACCAGAGGTCGGAGTTGTCCGCGGTATGGCTGTACCAGGGATCGAAAAGCTCCTTCTTCGGCGGCGTGAGGCCCAGACCCATCCAAGGAAACTCGTTGTAGATGAGACCAGCGTCGAGACCAGCGACGAGCGCACCGGACATGGCCGTGACGAAGACAAGACCAGTGAGAGCCGTGACGTAGCGTCTGAAGGGGCGGAGGTTCGGGTGCTGCAGGGCATTAATAACCTTCTCTGCGGCGGCGGGATCAGCAAGCCAGCGGCGTTCGCGAAGGACAGAGAAACCAGTCAAGAGCATGGAGCAGTAGACAACGAAAGCAGCACCAAGGTGGGCAGTCAGGCGATACTGGGACACGCGCGGGTGGCTGCCGGGGGCGAACAGGTCATCCTTTAGTCCGCTAGCGACCATCCACCAGCCGATGACGCCCTGGAAGCCGATCATGCCGCAGATGGCAGTGAGCTTCCAGGCCATAGACTTTGTGACCTTTCGCCGAGCAATGAAGTACATGGTGGGCAGCAGGAAGGTCACGCCAATAACGCGGCCCCACAGGCGATGTCCCCATTCCATCCAGTAGATTTTCTTGAACTCGTCGAGAGTCATGCGCGAGTTGAGCAGGTGGAATTCGGGCGAGGCGCGGTACTTTGTGAATTCGGACTCCCAGTCTTCCTGGGACATGGGAGGGAGAGAGCCGGTAACAGGACGCCATTCGGTGATGCTAAGGCTGAGAGGCTGTTAGACGGAGAACAGATGGGGTGCTGTAGGCGAGAGCGTACCCAGACTCGGTGAGACGAGTCAAGCCTCCAAAGACGACAATGCCGAAAACGCTGGCAGCGCTGCCGAGTAACCAATATGCCACAATCTTGTCGTTGGCCTCCGGGAATCTGCTCTTCTTGGCTGCCTCGGCGGCTTTCCGACCTGGGCCGGAGCCAATGGACTCGCTCAGGGCACCGAGCGGTGACTGAGGCCCCTTCACGGTGGACTGCCATCGCACGGCGCGGAGGACGGGACCGTGGCGGAGGTGGGAGCGGAGCGGCGGCGGGACGGCAGGCTTTGCGGGATTGACACAGGCCCTGCAGGTGAAGAACTCGCGCGAGAGGCGCGGAGCAGCGCGCCTCAAGGCGGGAAAGGGCTGGAAGATGGAAGCCATGGCGGGGCGCCGTGGAGGCTGAGGGAGGGTGTTGCAGGGCCAGAAAAGTCACTTGAAGCTGCGGTGGTTCGACCGGTCGGAAGCAGTGCAACCTCCGGGGCGGGCAGCTCCGACCAACCAGCGCGCCGCATTGCAAATCGCCCAAGCTTCTTACCTAGGTGGTAGCTGGCACGCTCGGATGCCCGGACATGGCCCTGCCGGTTTCCACGATCGGCAACGCTTCGTACAGGCTATAGGCTTATAGGCGGCTACTGTTCCTATAGCTGCGTGTTGTTTCCGAGGATAGGTGCTGGTGCGTAGAACACGGCCTGCCAAGGCTGCGTGGAGGTCAGAGAGTCAGATGGGCGGCGCAAGGGACAGATACATGGGCATTGCTATGCTGTACGCACCAGGACCAGGTCGCGGGGACTTACGCCTGACCCCCACCAACGCAGCTGTTGGACTCAGGCAGCCTCCACGTGCCGGATGATGGCAGATTGCGGGTCGCACCGATCTGGAACTATTACAGGCATATGACGTGCATGCTTCCTTTTGCAGCTGAGACGGGCTGCGGCTGCGCACAAGACGGGAAGCAGCACGCAACAAGGCCAAGCTCACAGCTCGTGCGAATAATATGCCGTGGTCCGCGTGTGATGATTGAGAGTGACCGGGGGGCGCGCGGATTTGCGTGGCGGGGCCGCGGCGGCGCTCCTGCTTTGCGGCCTACCAACAACGGCGCGCAAGCTCGCCCGCGGCTTTCACAGTAGTGTCTAACCGCACCTCTGTACTGCGGTACTACTCCTTTTGCTCTCTCTCGGCCCTCTCGCCGCCTCCGCCACCGCGCGGGCCCGACGCCGCTTTGCCCCGCGGCCACGACTATCTCCGGCTGCAGGGTCTGGGGGGGCAGACTGCGGGGCCACGAGCCCAGCGTCAGCGTCGCACTGGCCGACAATCAGGATCAGCGCCGTAGCGAGCGAAGACCAGGCGCAAGGCCGCCTCCACCCGACAGACACGTTCATGACTTTGCCGCAACCATCTCGCGCCCCCGTATCCAATATCTTCGCTCCCCACGACTCGCCCGCATGATTTGCCCTGCGCCCGACTGCCTCCGTAGCTGCTCACAGTCGCCTCCGAAACCGCCCTCAGTGACATGGATGGACATGGTGGCGGGCCCTCCGACTTCCATCACTTGGTCTCTCATCTGAACCTCGACCCCAACGACTGGCAGTCGTCACAAGCCGATGGAGCCTCCTCCACCGTGTCGTCTGTAACCGATGGCCTGCGTTTGCAGAGCGCCATCCCGGCCCAGCTGTATCCTACTACTACCCCCTCTCCCCGCGCCTCTCTGTTCTCCGCTGGTCCTCCCGCCTCTTCGCCGCCCTCCAACTCTTCGCGCCCACTGCTCGCCCCCCAGCCTATTTCGTCGCCTCCGTCGTCAAGGCGCTCTGCTCGCTTTGACCTTGAACTGCCGAGCAGCTCCCGCCCTCCGATAGCCAGGGTCGAGAAGGATGTTGATGATCCTACAACACCCGTCGGCTCTCGGAGATCCAACGACCGCAGCGACTATCAGAATCTCACTACTTTGAGCCGCTTGTTTGCCGGCACCCCGCCTGCCTCGGCCAGGTCTATCCCGTACAGCAGAATGCAATCGACTTGTATGCCAGCCCCTGTGTCCGCCCCGAGATAGAAAGCTAATGTCAAGCAGCTGCTGCCGGCATGATCCCCGGCTCTCTGTCCCACCACGTCTACAGCAGAGGCTTGCTTGACGGCCGTCACTCAGACATCATTATCGTGGCTTTTAACAAAAGATATCGCCTTCATCGACTAGTTCTCGATCAAGCGCCCTACTTCTGTTCCATGCTCTCGGGCCCTTGGCGGGAAAGCCGAGCAGAAGAGGTCACTCTCCACCCCGAAGAATTGGACCACTGCATCACCGAGGCCGCCTTTGAGCTGACCTTGAAACGTCTGTACGGCTACGACATTTCCGACGAGGAAGACGTCGAGTGCTTGGGCTTGTTCGCTACCGCATGCTGGCTCGAAATGCAGGACCTAATCGACTCGAGCATCGACTCTATCCTGCGCAGGATGCACCCCGATAACCTTGGCCCACTCATCAAGCTGGTCACCCTGCAATACTATGGGAGAGCCGGCGAGAGGCTACTTGCATCGGCGAAGGCCATGCTCTGCAGAGACGGCTCCGAGATGAAGCTGAAGAACTGGGATGAGATCCCTGGGGAGATCGCCCGGGAGATCGTCGGCGGGGACGGCTTCTATATCCACGGGGAATGGGAGAGATGGGTTTTGGCGAAACGCCTGCTGGACCGCCGCCTCAAGAAGGTCGCTGCCGAGTTCAGCCTCATCAAGTCTGCCAAGTCGCGGAGCACCAAAGCACCAGACATGCTTGGCCTAATGGCTGTCAGGTTCGACAGTGTCTATCGCCAAAATGCCATCACCACTGGGTTGTCGCGCCAGGAAAACCCTCAGGATGAGCAGCAGAAATGGATGTCCCTGTACACCCACCACGACATCGAGCCTCTACTGGTCCTGCTCGAAGAAGGAATTCACTACATCCATCTGGAGTTCGAGCAATTGCAGTTCATCAGAACAGCACGCGATACCTTTGGGCTTCCAATAGTGTCTGAAAAGGCCATCACAAACGCCTTGTGGATGCAGATGGAACTTCGGCAGAAAGTGCGGTCGGCAAACCCGCAGGACATGGAGCTTGGACTCAGCAAGCCGGCCGAACCGGACCAGCCATACCGGCCTTCATCCAAGAGCTCTGCCTCGTCGAAAGGCAAGCAATCTATGGAGCCATCGACCCCTGACTCGGAGCTTGACGAGATGGACTCCGGCAGCTGGGATGCCAATGGCAAGCCTCGCAAATTCTGGATACCCTCTGCAGACTGCAACATCGTCATGGGCGGCGCCGCTGAACCCGTCGTCACGACCACAAGCGCCTCGCCTCGCCATGCCTCTCGCCTGTCGGCTACTTTACAGCCTGAGGATGTCCAGTGGGCGACAGACTTCTCCGTCATGCCTGATGCCAACCGCATCCCGACACCATTCCGTCCAGGATCTTCCGGTGGTATGCCCACATCCAGACCCAAGGGCATCTCCTACACGCACTTCCCTCCTTTCCGCTTCGCAGCCGAATTCCCTAACCCCCGTCTTCTGAAGGAGAAGAAGCGCGTCTACTCTCGCACCGTCTTCTACGCCGGCTCCTTGTGGAACATTTACATCCAGAAGGTCCGTTCATCCAAAAACCCACAGCTGGGTGTATATCTCCACCGCGCGAAAGAGTACTCTGCCGAAGACTGCGCCAACACCGGCGAAGTCCTGACCTCAGCCTCTGCCCGCATCGGCGAGCTCGAGCGCCGCATCCTCGTCGGCGGCACGGGCTCGGAGCGCAGCTCGCGCCGCAGCCGGCAAGCCGAGCAGGTCGCCACCGCCATGATGGGCATCTCGCCCGAGGACGACAACACCTCCGGCAGCGGCGGCGACGGCGACGTGGTCGCGTCCCCGACCACCACCGGGCCTTCGCGCACCGGCGAGCGGTCCCGTCGCCAGCAGCCGGCTGCCCCCACGCAGGACCTCAGCTCCACCGCCGGCCTGCCCGAATGGATGCGCACGCCGTGGACGACCGCCGACACCGACGACAACGGCTCCGAAGACGACTCGGACGCCGAAAGCCTCACCCACTCCCAATACGTCCGCCACCGCCTCCCCGGCAACCCGTACTACCACCACCCCGCTGCCCCCGCCCCCGCGCGCTCCGCATCCGCATCCACATCCGCCACCTTCGCCCCCTCCACCTCCAGCAAACACGGCCACGACCAGCGGCCCGCCCCAAACCAAACCTCCGCCTCCGCCACGATCCCGCCCTACATCGACGGCCGCCCCACCATCAAGACGTACTTCAAGATCTACTCGCCCTCCAAGGGCGGCCGCCTGCTCTCCGTCTACGAGAGCGCCCCCGACCGCTTCAACTTCAGCCAGAGCTGGGGCTGGAAGAGCAGCACCCTCATGCTCGACGACACTGCTGCTGCCGCCGGCGGTCCGACGAACGCTGCTGCCGCTGTGGGAGCGGCGGCGGCGGATCCGACTGGTGATGTCGTGGTTGGCGAGGGTGTGGAGCAGCAAGAGGGCGATGTTACTGCGGTGGGGGCGGGGTCGGAGGGCGGCGGTGGCGGTGCGAGTAGTGCGGCGGCGTGGAAGGATAGGGGGAGGAGTAAGAAGGGGGATGGGCTGTTGAGGTTTATGGTTGTTATTGGGAATTTGTAGTCTTGTGTTTTTTTTTTTTTCTTGCTTCTCTGGCTGGGGCGTTGGTGAGAGGGAGGGGTTTTGGGAGGCGGGGTGGGGTGGGATGGGTGGTTTGGTTTGGCTTGGCTTGGTTAGGTGGGATGGGATGGGATGGGCATAGATCGGCGCGGCGTATACATGCGGGATATAGGCGGGTAGGCTACCTGGTTGGTCGGTTGGTTGGTTGGGAGAACGGGTTGGTCGGCGTTCTGAGCTAAACATTGCCAGCGATGGTCTTTTGCTCTTCCCATCTCTCCCGCTTTTTTTATTTTTTTCTTCTTCTTCCCTCTCTCCCCTTTTCTCGGGCTACTAGTACATGGTTTCTACTGCTGCGACGTTGGTCAGGGAATTTTCAGTCAGCTACGCTTGCCACGAGAGCAGGGAGGGCTTGCACGATGATGATGATGATGATGCCACGATCGATCATTCGCTGCTTGCTTCTCACACAGAACATTTATGTCTATCCGGCTCTGCGTCACTTTTTCCTTTTCCCGGTCCTTTTTCTCACTTTTTTGTCCTTTTTGGTCCGTTCAGGTTACGAAAGAATGAACAGTGACGACACCATCCTTCTCCCATCTCTCTTTCGAACCCATGAAGTGAAGTCGCCGGCCGGCCCACCGACCTAACTTTTTTTTCGTGGCGTGCATGCAGGACCGCGTCTGCCCAGCTGTGCAGTACCTAGTCAGTCACCTAGTGCGTGCAGTGGTGGTGTGCGTTGGCTTGCAGTAGTATGTACGGCGCGTTGGGCAGCGCCGCACCCGCACCTGCGCCTGCGCCGGCGCCGCGTCGCCTTTCTTGCTTGCTTGCTGCCTTGCTTGCTTACCCTACCGCTACCGCAAAGCCTCACTATCGGACTGCAAGCCTCGTCATCATCATAATCATCATCATCATCATCATCATCATCAGTGATGATTTAATTTTTTTTTAGAAAAAAAAATATCCTGCAGGTCGGCCCGGCACTGCCGTCTTGGTCGATCAGGCAACAGTGGATCAGGCGGCAGTGTCGTCGGGACGATAGGAAGAGGTCGGCAGGTCCCGTTGATGACGGATGCGGGAGACTGCCGAGCTTTGGCTTTTTTGTTATCGATGTCGAATTGCTGCGTGAGGGGTTTTACGTGTCAGAGACGGGGGACGGTGGTGCTTGATGGTTGTTGCGTCGTGGGTACGCGTGTGTTACTCTTTGGCAACCGCGACCTGACGACTACGACGCCGTCTATCGCCGTGTATCATTGGTGATAGAGGCTCTGTGCCTTCCTGCTCACTGTGAGTTGCAAGGAAGGATTTGAGCGAACGAGGCGCCGTCTCCGGTGGGCGATGTCCACTGAGTCGATCTCTCTGACGGTTGTGTCTTCGGCGAGAAGGGGACGAAACCCCATAGGTTGTTTCCTCTCCATCGGTCTTCCGAAGTCATACGACCGCTTTCGTCCAGTCAACAGCATTGCCGTGAGACCCGGCAAACGGAGATGGCGATGCCGAGTCCTTCGCATCCATCCTCCGCGCTTCCGCAAAAGTTCCTGACTGGACGACGAAAAAAAATCCACGTATGAAGAGAACACACCGACGTAGTGGCGAACAGACCCAACCACCCCCAGAAATAAAACAAGGCTAAGAAAAATCCGCAAGATGAAGAGACAAAGAGACAGCGTTATGCAGGGCAAAGCGAGGAAGCGGGGCCGGCCGACTACTGCATGTCTGCCTGCCTCTCTCTCTCACTACTGCTAACCGTACAGTAGTGCATGTAAGGCGGCCTGGGGAAAGAAAAGGCTTACATATCTACCCATCCGCGCCTTCTCGAAACTAGGCGCACTAGCCGCAGTGGAAAGAGCAGGGAGGCTGGAAAAAGCGGAAGGAATGGAAACATCCAATCCCCCACCACCCCCCACCACCACCACTTCGCCGATTGGTCAAGCTTTAGGACCCCCACAGAGGAAGGAGCTTGAATGGCTGGCTGACTCCGTTGGGTACGTACAGAAGCACGTGTCAGAGGCGTGTGTGCATTATCTTGCAGCCATTCTTTTTTAGCCTCCGACGCGACTCACGACCCGCATGTGTCGGGTATGTACCTAGCTACGTATCCGCAGCAACAACATCTTCCGCAGGGTACGTATGTATGTACAGCGAGCCCATCCGTTTCGCCGCGGTTTTTTCATTACCGGCATGTCATTGGTTATAGAAAGTGCTGCTTTGACAGGCTTCTTGAATCAAGCTCGACACCTGCAAAAAGTCATCTGCATCAGCCTGGACGGAGGGTCAGTCACCTTGTTTTCCATTTTAGCGCGCAGCCCGACGGCAACCGCAACTTGTTGCTTCGTTGTCTCAGACAGACTATTCTTAGCCATTATCAGCCACCTTCGCGAAGCGCCAAAAACCGGAGCGGGGGCTCTCCACATCGTGCGCTAGTTACTAGTGAACATCAGCTGTCAGAAGATACGTACCATTCGTTTGAGGATGGTGCGGATGATGAGCACACCATTCAAAACACCCACCAGTCCACAACTTCTCCACTTTGGTGTGTTTCAACGCGTTCGGCAATGGTTCTGGGAGGTGTGGAGATTCGGAAAATCGTACGGAAGGTGATTTGATCATGTTATACAGAGAAGAAGCCCATTGGATAAATCAACTAACGCCCGTGTAACCCTGTTTGTCGATGAAGAAACCCTCCCATGCGCGTGTCTCTATGTTGTGATGCTACGAAAAAAAGGCAGGCTTCCAGTTGAAAAATCAACGCGCGGTGACGGCGCCCCTCTTCAAAAAAATGCGCCTTTTTGTGTGTATGGATGGTGTGTTTCGAGGAAGAAGAAAGCGAAGAAGTGGAGAAGTTTCTCGAAGCGCCCCCCAAATAAGGAAAGAGTATAAGGAAAATGGTACAAGCGTCGTTGACACGTCAACGTCGATCGTCCCCGGGAAGAGCTTGGTGTCGTCAAGGGTAGGGGTCATCGGGCTATACAGCCGCCGGAACCGCGCCGAGCCGTCAGATACCCAACTTTTCCGTTTTTCGAGATAGCCGCCAGGAGGAGAAAGCCAAGACGAAAGCAGACGATCATGCGTACGCCGACGGCTGTATCGGGAAATCCCGCTCCACAAGTCTCTTACCAGTCCGGAGAAGAAGGTGTGGAGTCGAAACGCTCCCAAACACCCGGGTAGCCGCCGCCATGTCCACGTTTTCTTCATGCAGAAGCGTCCTCCGCGTGCTCATCTCATGCCATCTTGAATCTCGCATGCAGACTGCAGTGCAGCATGCAGCCATGTGTGCGTCCGTGCCCATGTCCAAAGCCAGCCATTCGGCCAAACAATCATCGTCGTTCTCACCGTCCGTTTGTTTCAGACGACTGCCGCCACCCAGTCGCCATCGCCATCGCCATCGCCATCGTCATCTTCGTCGTTCGCGTCTCCTCCCCTCGCGGCCTTCCCGTCCGTCCGACTGCCCGTCATGCCGACGACAACCCCATCTCGAGGAGGAGCATCGCATCCTAAGCCAGCTGCTGCTGCTGGCCCGACTGCGACGGCGGCGGCGGCACGTCGAGACGCGTGTTCTCCGCCATCATGCGCTGGAAGCCGATGCCGACGCCCTCGATGACGGCGAGCAGGATGGCGCAGCCGATGGCGCCGTTGCGGACGGCCTTCGCGCCGCCGCGCACCGCCAGCGAGCCGCCGGTGAAGAAGCCCGCGATGATGGCGTTCCACGGGTCCTCTTTCTTGCGGATGCCCTTGACCGCGCAGTCGAACGTCGAGAAGAGCCCGCCCCACACGCCGAAGTTGCCGCCCAGGATCGGCGCGCGCGCCTTGATGGCCGTGATGGCTGTTTCGTTGGCACCAAGAAATGTAAGTGTCCTGACCTTTTGGCTGTACGTGCATGTGGTCTTGCTCGGCTGGGGGTGGGCTTGCTACGTACCGCCGATTCTGCGTTCGCCATATGGCGAGTTACGGAAGCCCTTCACACCGTGCCACACTGTTTGTCCATGTCAGCGGTCTGGTTGTGGAACGACGTCGCGACTGCTACGTGTCGAAGCGGGGATGTGTGTTTGAGTTGAGTGGAGCGGAGTGGGGGATTGGGTGGTGGTGTCGAGTCGTACCTGCGCCGCCTATCGCCTGTTGAAGAGTGTTTTGTTAGCATCGATGACTTGTCGCGCGGGACTGCTTGACAGCAGAGGAGGAACGGGGCGCAACTTACTCCCATACAGAATGCGCCGCCAAAGTCGGACAGCGCAACCCAGGGGCAGGGATCTCTGGAGTGGTCCATTGCGGTTGAGGTCCGTGGACGGGTGTTGGTCTAAGGCCGGGTTGCGGGGTTTCGATTGAGCGCGATGGAAGAGCGCAAGAATGGGACGAACGACCGGGCTGAAAGGTCGCACAGCGAAATGAGAGGAACGGGCGTGGACGATTGTGTCGGTGGAAGTCGCGGTGTCGGGGGATTGATGGCAAGACTTCGTGATGATGATGATGCAGCCGCCCGGCTCGAAAAAGTTGGAGCTCTTCCCGACGCCCACGTGACCTCGGCGGCCATCCCGCAATCCTCCGCATCCGCATCTTCCTCGTAGTTTGCACAAAGCCTTGCCTGGCTTTTCGTCGCCACTGTCACCCAGAGAATGGACCGGAAGTAATTTGTTCATGCTCAGCATGTTTCCATGCGCGTGATATTCGTAGACTATGTACCCCTACTCCAGGCAGAATGCATCCGAAAGAACCAGCCAAGATGCTACAAAGTCCTCAACGCCGGATCCGGATCCAATATCATAGCTCTCAAAGTTATTGTTTCGTTGTATCAGCGGTCAAGTCGAGCGCGCTGAGAGGTATCTTGAGAAACAGAAAAATGGTGTGAAATGCCATGGACAAAGCCATGGTGCAGCTGATGCAGATGTGTCTAAAGAACGCAGAGTATGCGAGAACGCTAAAATGTCGAAGAAGAAATCACCAGAAAGAAAACGTATCAGGCTGTTGCCGTCTTGAAGAGCATGCGGATTCCCGAGGGCTCCTTGCGCTTGGGCTTTTCTTTTTCTGTCCTCGACGTCGACGAAGACTTGACCGACTTGGCCGACTTCTGTGTCTTTTCGGTCTTGTACGTCTTGTCGGTCTTGTGAGTCTTGTCGGTCTTGTGCGTCTTGGAGCTGTACGTCGACTTAGCCGCCTTGCTCTTGGCAGACCTGCGGGACTTCAGGTCGTCCTCCTTGAGGACGCCTTCCTTGATAAAGCGGTCGGCAGCGCCGGGGGTGACGAACTCGCCATCAACACTCGTGCCGAAGCTCTCGGCAGCGACGTCCGCAATTCCGCGGCGCCACCTCTCAATCCGGCTGAGCTCGGGTGGCTGAAGCTCGTCCAGCACGAGCGGCTCCTCGGGCTCCTCGATGGCCCGCACCGGCCCGCCAGCCTGGAGCATCGCATTCTCCTCGTTGTTGGACTGGATCTTCTTGATGATCTTGTAGCCGCCCAGGGCCACGATGGTGACACCGATGCCAACGCCAGCGGCAATCATGAACTGCGGGCTGGCCAGGAGGGCAACGGCAGCCGGGAAGGTACCCTTAAGCGCGGTAACCGCGCCCGGGCCGAGTTTGGCAACAATGTTGCTGATCTCGGCCAGTGTCAGGGCAACGGCAGCCAGGGCGTCGGGGTTCTTCTGCAGGCTGTCGATCATGGCCATGACGGAGTACTGCAGGCAGTTGGCCTCGTCCAGCATGCGGGTCAGACCGTTCATCTGGTTGCGGAGCTCCACTTCATTCTCGCCTCGGTGGTCGGGAAGCGGGGGAGGCATGTCTCCGTAGGCGAGATCCATGTCGACGTCATCCTTGGAGCGTTTGCTCGACTTGGAGGAGAAGATGGACAAGGGACCGTCCGTGTAGCGGCGGGTAAGCTGGTTCTGAGGGCCGGGCTCCGCGCTGTACTCGTTCTTGAGAGGCGACGAGCCGGGTTTGCCGGCGGCGTCGTTTGCATAAAAGCTGTCTGTGTAACCGCGCTCGAGCAGGGGCTTGCCTCCGTGGTGCGACTTGTGGCGGGTCGAGGTCGATTTCTTGGAGCGGCGCGAGCTCTTGGACTTGGTGTCGTCGTCGATGTGGTAGTTCTCCAGGGCGCGCTGGACGCGGCGCTGCTCCAGCTCCTGATCGCGCACGGCCTGGATCTCGGCTTTGCGCTGGCTGTATGCGGACTTGGCCTCCTTGAAGACATTGACGAGGTGCTTGCTCTGGCAAGTGCATTAGCGAGCGAGCCGCACAGCGCGGGGGTGGAGACGTACGGTGCTGACGACCTTGCCGGACTTGTTGACGACGGTAATGGTCTGACCGAGAGCGACCATTGTGGCAGGGCGGAGCTGCAGGTGCAACTCGGGCGTACAGGTGGTGAAACGATAAGGGTATAGGGGATTCCGCCCGTGGCCGCCGGTCAACAAGGATGCCGGCGAGAAGCTTGTGGCAGCAGGGTTGTGCGCGTGGACTCCACCGTAGGTGCAGGAGGACCGAGACAAAGAGCGAACGCAGACCAGCGGCGTTCTTGTAGGATTGGAGAAGGGAGAAGGGGCGCTCGTCGAGGAGACAGCGGCGGCACAGGCCTGCTATACTTGAGGGTCGCAGGCAGAGGCCGGGGAGTTCACGGGATTTGCATGGCGGCTGGGAAGGGCGAGCAGGCGCCGAGGGTCAGGTTAAGAGGGTGGGCCGGGCGTGGATGCGGCCCTGGCTATCGCGCGCGGCGGCGGGCTAGGGTGCAGCTTGGTGCAGGCCTCCAGGGCCGGGGAAGGGCGGCAGAAAGGTGCGAATGGGCAGTCGGTGTGAGTCGCCAACAAATCGTGGCACGCTGCCAGCGGCCAACAGGACTCGCCTGCGGCCGGCGCTTGGAGATCGACCTCTAGCATCCGTGCTCCCACGCCGGAGTCGCGGTCTGCACGGTGACATTGGACGTGTCCCAGCCTCGCAGCCGCTGCATGAGATGGACGCACCGCGATCTCGTGCTTGATGTCAGTCTGCAGCGCCGCCCTGCTGAGCCCACGCCGCGGGACGAGCGGCATCTCACCACCCACCCGCGCTCTCGCGGCCGTCAGCACTGCCGTGTTTCGCAACGCGCGCGGTCTCCTTACCGCGCGATACACAACCGCAAGCCGCCCTGTCCCTGTCGCCACGCGGGATTCTCTGGGTCGGGCGCCGGCCTGAGACTCTGGTCAACAGCCACCGCCACAGTCGCGCTCGGCGTGCGACAGCCGGCTTGCAACGGCGCAGCCGTGGCGCCGCTGCAGTCGGTGCGGTCGGTGCCCTGCGCGAGGGAGGCGCACAACCACCATAGGCGGATTTTCTTGTTTGATTAGCAAGGATGGCGCTGCTTCCTCAGCGTCATGGTCACCTGTCTGGATGCGAGAGCCGCATCCTGCCTCTGCAGCCCGCGAGATATCGGACGCAACCCTCTCCGCTCCCATTTGCTGCTCCATGTCTCAGACAGTTCTGGATGCGCACGTCAAACCTCCTCCTCATTCCCCAGCGCCAATGGGCTGCGCCTCGTCGTGCCCCGCGCTGCGCTGCCCAAAACTGTGCATACGTACGACATTCTCGGCGCGACTAGAACAGCCTGTTGCTGCATCAGCACCCAAGCAGGCGTCGCGGGGCCGTAACGCTCTCAGGGTTCGTGGGATCGCGGGGTGCAAGGCCAATCGGAGAACTATACACACACACTTGCGTAGTAGGTATAATACCCTCGTCGGCGCATGATCTCCGCAGAGCTTCTGGCCGTGCAATACATAGGTGTCTCTGCCTGTTTGGGCATTCCGCCAGCCGCAGCCGTGAGGGGAAGCCCGCCAGCTCATCGTCGTGGCACTCGTGTGCTCCGGCCCTCAGCTAGCCGGACCATGACGCCCCAGGCGTGAAGATGGCGTTCTGCTCGCACCTGTGTACAACGCAGCGCGTTTGCCCGTCCCGTCGCGCTGCCGTCACTGGCAAGGTCGGGACTGTGCGTGTACCTGCAGGCGACAACCAGCTCATAGCGCAGATCATGGCCGGCTCAGGGTCGCCCCTCCAGTGCGCGCGCCGGAGGCCGCTCTCCAGGCCGTCCCCCAGGCCGTCCCCCAGGCCACCATCGAGCAGCGAGCAAGACCCCAGATGCCGCCATAGCGCGACGCGATATCGTCATCGTGTAATAATAATCCAGCCCGAGACAGTCGAAGCAGCGACCGCCGGACGCAATGGCGTGGAATACGTCAGCGATCGCGACAGCTGGGAAAGGGGAGCAGAGGCATGAGCACGCGCACTATACAAACAGTCAGAGGCCCGCGGAGCGAGAGGACGTCCCTTCCGCAAGGTGCCGCCCGCCACCGCAGTGGAGACCAGACCTGCTCGAATCACTGGCGTTTTCCGGGTGCAGCTCGGTTGGGCGAAGCGCGTTTCCTCTGCGGCGCACTCAGACAGCACCAGGCGAGGCGGGGACCATGTGCGGCGTGGGCTCGCGCAGGCTGGGGCGAGGTGAGGCGGCAGACGAGCAGCTGGACGCCGAGACAGGGAGCTCATCAGCCGGTAAGTTTGGCGTGGATCGGCCCGAGTTGGCATCACCGTCTTTCCACCTCAGATCCCCCGACGCGCCTTGTGGGGATTCGGGGCCCACCGAAGCTCCAAAGAAGCCAAAGAAGCACGTTTCAAGCACACCGCTCCTCGCGCCCGCGCTGACGGCTGATTTTCGCGACGCGCCGCTGACACCGATCCATCCAGCACACGATGAGCCCGCAATGGCGCTTGACCCAAGTATCGAAATGGCTTCCTCTCCGAAGCAGTTCCAACCCCCCGGCCTCTTCCATCGCATGAGGCATGACAACAGCATCCTTGCTCTTGTCGTCTCTGCCGACTACATCTTCGCCGGCACCGAGGGCGGTGAGATTCTCGTCTTCGGGCTCGAGACCTATGGCCGCGTCGCCATCATCGAGGGCCACCGCGGCAGCGTGCTCGGCCTTTGCCTGTCGCAGGACCAGCAATTGCTCTTCTCCAGCGCCGGCGACCGCATCGTGAACGTGCGTGCTACCTCCGCTCCGCCGTGCCTTCTGACTGTGACTCACACCCCACCCAGGTCTGGAACACGCGCACCTTCGCACGCGAGTACTCCATCTATTCCGCCTACGACATAGGCGATGTCTTCTGCGTGTCCTACTCGTGCGCCTTGCGCACAGTCTACCTCGGCGCCCAAAACACCAGCATCCAATGGTACAACCTGAACGAGAAAGACAGGCGCCCGACGCCCAAGCCCACCGCCCACCCGTCTTTCCGCGAGGACCGCTTCTTCGATTCTCTTGGCCCGGGCGGCATCAGGACACCAAGACCAGAGTGCGCGGATTCGCCCCGCGATGCGAAGGGCGGTCAGGAACTGGAAATCGATCAGCAGTACATCCACCAATTCGCCCACTATGGTTACGTATATTGCACGCTACTGGCAAGTGGCTCGGTGGCTGGTTACGCGGATAAGGAGATCCTGATTTCGGGTGGCGGGGACGGAGTCATCAAATTGTGGAGGCTGGACCAGGACAACGGCGGCGCAATTCAGGAACTACACGCCCTTGATGATGGTAGGGAAGAAGGCAATGCCGTTCAGTCAATGGTCCTGGACGGCACCTTCCTGTATGGTGGCCGTCCGGACGGCGAAATCAACGTGTGGGATCTTGAGACGAAGCAGCTCGTGCGCAGCCTCAAGACAAATGTCGGCGATGTCTTGACCATCACCATTGGCGGAGGCTTCCTGTTTGGCGCGGGAGATCGGGGGTTCGCGCAGGTACGTGATCGTCCATCTATAGCGAATGAGGCTGTTGCGCTGACGAACCACAGAAATTCAATCGCCAATACGAACCGATTGGCAGGTTTGAGGCTCATGATGGCCTGGTACTTGCGTCTGCGTTCGGAAGCTTCAACGACAGGCCTGTCTACGTTACCGGCGGCAACGATGCAACCATCGCTGTTTGGGATGTTCGAGATTGCCAGCTCGTTCCGCCAAAGTCTGCGGCAACAAGCAATGGTAAGCAACATGGCCTTCCTGACTGTTCCTATCTGATATCTTGCAGAGCAACTCTTCGAGTTCCTTAAGCGGTTCGTGTCGTACCGGACTGTCTCATCGAACCCTCGGTATAAGGTGGACTGCAGGAGAGGGGCCTCGTATCTACGGTCCGTTTTCAAGAATTTCGGAGCTGCTACCGAAATGCTCAACACCGAAGAACCTTACAACCCCGTGATATTCGCAAAGTTCAGGGGAAACCCTGCGACATCCAACGATAGAAGGAAGATTCTGTTCTACGGTCACTACGATGTAATTGCAGCCGAAAACGAGGACAACAAATGGCTCGTGGATCCATTTTCCATGGAGGGTATCGATGGCTATCTGTACGGTCGCGGCACATCCGACAACAAGGGGCCCATCATGGCCGCCATTTTCGCCGTGGCCGAGTTGTTGGAGGAGCAGGCTCTCGAGTCTGACATCATCTTCCTCATTGAGGGCGAGGAAGAGTCCGGTTCCCGCGGCTTCCACGAAGCTGTACAGCGAAACAAGGAGCTCATCGGTGACGTCGACTGGATACTCCTCGCCAACAGTTATTGGCTCGACGACCATGCACCATGCCTGACTTACGGGTTACGTGGGGTGATTCATGCAACCGTCCAAATTGAGAGCCCCCACCCTGACCTTCACAGCGGTGTCGACGGAAGCTCTCTTCTTGATGAGTCCCTGAAAGACTTGATCATGTTGCTTGCGAAGCTGACTGGCCCGCATGGGAGGATCGAGATCCCTGGCTTCTACGACCCGATTCCTCCCATCAGCCCCGAGGAGAAGCAGCTGTACGACGAAATCGGACAGTCCCTCATCTCCCGCAACCCGGACTTAGGTGATCCCGAAGACCTCGTCAACTCCCTCATTCGACGATGGCGCGAACCCTCTCTGACGATCCACCGCTTCCACACCTCGGGCCCGGAAAACTCGACCATCATACCCCGCCTTGCCTGCGCGTCGCTGTCCATCCGACTGGTGCCGAACCAAGAAGCAACGGAAGTCGCGTCCGCCCTCACCGACTATCTCAACGCCGAGTTTCTAAAGATCGAATCGAAAAACAAGCTCGCCGTCACCGTCGACCACCTCGCGGAGCCCTGGCTGGGCGACTTCAACAACGAGATCTACAAAACTCTCGAGGCCGCCATCACCGAAGAATGGAAGCCCGTCCAAGAGCGCCGCCGCAGCTCCGTCGTCCTGGGCAACATCCGCCACATCCCTTCCTCGCCGTCCTCTTCCAACAACGGCGGCGGTCAGGCGCTGTCGCTGTCAACGCCGGCTGCGACGGGCGGCGGCTACTTTGACCACGCCGCCGGCGCCAACGCGCTGCGCTCGCCCACGACGTCGTCGACGCTCGCCAACGGCAGCGTCACGCCGGCGGCGGAGAAGACGAGCGACGACCCCACCGTCTGGAAGCAGCCGCTCAAGCCGCTGTACATCCGCGAGGGCGGCAGCATCCCGAGCATCCGCTTCTTGGAAAAGGAGTTCGACGCCCCCGCCGCCCATCTGCCGTGCGGCCAGGCGAGCGACAGCGCGCATTTGGACAACGAGAGGCTCAGGTTGGTGAATCTGTATAAGAGCAAGGGGATCTTTAAGAGGGTGTTTAGAGATTTGCCGCGGAAGTGACTGGGGTGCGGAAGGTGAGGGGCGGGGCGGGGCGGGGGGGCAATGGAGAGATTGGAAGGCAGATATGGCGGGGGGATCTGTTTCGCGCGTTCGTGTTCTCATCTCAGGATCAAGTCTCGGAAAGGGATTTAGCTATAGCATCTCGGTGTGGCGTTTGTGACGGGCATGAAGGTGGAGTCAATGTGGTAGAACGAAAGGGAATGAAACGTCTACATGAATTCAAGGTTGGGAGAGGCAATTCGACGGGAAGATCCTTCCACTTTTGTGCTTATGACGTCTGCTATCGAAGGTGTTGTGATGAAGTTGCTCAAGACTGTTCTGAGAGCAAATTAGAGTGTCCAGGCTGACCTGGTTGGTGTTCTCCACAGCGGCACCCGGTGATCACTGTCGAGGCCAAACCAACCACCAGCAACCCTTACCAGCGAGCAAATAATCTATTTTTTTGATTAAGTGCTGGTCGTTGGGGTCTCACATTTATAGGTGCTAGTGCGGGGTGTGCAATTTATTTTGGCACCCACTGTGGCGGGACACCCGAGTTGAACTGCAACAGTACGTATCCGTATGCACCGTACCGACTTGGTACCAGCCAATGGTTCGATCCCCCTCTCGGTGCTCAGCTGATAGAGGGAAGGAAATCAGGAAACAGTCAACGCGTGAATGCATCGTCCCCGAAATCTGGCGTGAGGGAAAAGAAAAACGGCCATGTCCGGATAGATTCAACCCTGAACATTGTGCTCAGCAGTAGTGAGCTGAGCGAAAGGCAACCAAGGGACGAAAACAACAACAGGGATGCTGAGTTCCGCTCTTCCGTAACCCCACTCCAGCCCCCCAGCTCTATACTCCGCCGATTCTAAAGGATGTATATATAAAGCCGTCGAACGAGCTACTGACACGCACCGTAGCTCCCAACCATCAAAGCAACCGCCGCCATGCAGAGCCATCGCCTCAGTCTCGTGACCCGGCTAGAAGCCGAGAAATTCGATCCTCTGCCCTCCCAGTCTTCTCCCATTCCTGCTGGCAAGTATACCGTACGATGCGACAAGGAAAAGAGGGTGCCAGAGAATGGGGAGGATTTCAGGAATGACGTACCCGTGTCTGACGTTTGGTTCCACACTGGGGTAAGATGGATCTTTCTTGTGCCAGGGCGGGGCGGCGACATTGCATGATGGCAATCTGCTGATGCAAAATAAACATGAACAACAGCCGCTCCGTCGCGATACCATCCAGCGGATTCACGGGCTCAAAGTCTTCGCCGAGACGCACGATCAGGGCTTCTGCGACAATCCGGCCGGTGGCAACTGGACCTGGCTCGAGCTGGCTATCCTTGAGAAAGAGTGGGACACGACCCCGAAGAGGGCCCGTGGCATCGACCTTGTCTGGTTTGACCATGCGATCAGGCACGATGAAGAGCGTGATGACGAGGCCGCCAGTTTCAAGTGGCGACATGGTGATGTTTTCAGGAAGAAGCATAAGTTGCTGCGCTTCTTGGAGGTGCGTAGGCGCTCCAGAATTTACGATAGATCGCTGACCTCTTTTGGTGATATAGGAGGGCAATTGCATTGCTGTCCGCCTCTGCGCCCGGTTCCAGGGTTGGCAGATTACGGGCGGATCCGCGTATCTTGTCATCGACATCGACGAGGAACCCAGTATGTGAATTATGACACCCCCCTCCGTCCGGTCCAGGTGGTATCTAACAAACTCATGCAGTCAAGCGCAAGCCTGTTTACCTGCCGAACGTAAAAGAAGTCGCGTCCAGGATGGAAAGCATCCAAATAACCATGAGGGAATTCAACACGGCAATGAAGTTAAACTTCGTGCCTGATGCGCCGGCTGTTGAGAACAGTCTTCATCGTGTTGACTCGGTCCTCGGTCGGGACCGCCCTCTACGTGTTCTCGTTCTCGGTATGTTGAGATCATCCTCGGATCATGGCGGATGTGCTGACGCTACGCAAAGACGGTGGAGGAGTGCGCGGATACTCGTCTCTTCTCATTCTGCAGGCCGTGATGGCCAATATTGGTAACCCCAAGCCATGTGAAGTCTTCGATATGATTGGCGGCACCAGCACTGGCGGGTAAGGAGGCTCGATTCTCTCATGCTGAATACGGTTGCTGATTGTGGGCACAGCTTGATTGCTATCATGTTGGGTCGTCTCGAAATGAGCATTGACGAATGCATCGAGCAATATCTCAAATGCATGAACAAGGTGTTCAAGGACAAGAGCAAGTTGCGTGTCGCTGGACAAGGACAATGGTACGACGAAAAACCGCTGGAGGATGCCATCCAGCAGCTCGTTCAAGAGAGGCTCCCCAAAGAAGGCAAGGACGCACTGTTGCTTGACGATAGCAAAAAGTGCAAAGTGTATGAAACTATCCCCCCAAAAAAAGGCTGAAAGCAACCACTCACAATCCTCGACAGATTTGTCATGGCATTTGACAATACGAAGCTAGGCAACAGCGGGCCGGTCTACCTCCGCTCATACGTGAAGAAGAACAACATCTTCCCAGAAATCAAGATCTGGCAAGCAGCCCGCGCAACATCCGCCGCACCCTTCTACTTCAAACCGATAAAAGTCAACGACAAGGACGAGAAGAAGTACGAGCTCATAGACGGCGGCATGGGTGCGAATAATCCATTGGGATGGTCAGTTGCTCTCCAACTTCCTACAATATCATGAAACTTCCTTAACACGCACTCCCTCCAGGCTGTGGAACGAAGCAGTAGACGTCTTCGGCGCCGTGACACCCACCGATTGCTTCCTCAGCATCGGAACCGGCATCCCGACAGATGAGCTCCTCCCCATCCTGAAGGGCTGGAACTTGGCCCTCCCCTGGAAGTGGAAAGACTACGCGCTGGTATTGTCCAGCATCGCGACCAACACTCAGGTCACACATCTCATGTTCCGCTCTTTGATCAATTCGCTCGCCCCCAGTGCGGGGGAGCAGAAGTACTGGCGCCTGAATGTCGGACAGGAGGGTCAGGGTGAAGAGTCGCCGGACAAGGACCGCCCCCAGCTTCCAGATCTGGACGATGCGAGCAAGAGGGAGGAGATCATGAAGCAGGCCGACGCTTACATCAAGAAGTGGGCGACGGATATCGCTGCTGCCGCTCAGGCCTTGAACAAGAAGCAGTCGGCAGATGAGCTGGATCATTCTTCTTAGCCTGGCGTTTGACGCGTTGAGCTGGGGTGGGATTGTTGACGCCCGCTCTCATCGGAGCACTGAGTGACTGGTGAGCAGTGGTGGTAGGATGTAGCCACATAGTAATTTTCCGGGTAAAGCACACGAAATTGAGTCCATCATTCAGGAGACCGTAACTTGATGTCATGATCCGCCCCTACATTGGCTATCTGATTAAGCATAGTGATGGGGTGAGATCAGGGTTTCTAGCGCTGTGATTGATCGGTCACACTGGACTAGAGTGCCATTGATAAGTGTATACTTCGTTTCACGCTAACTGTCTGAGTGTAGTGGATACGCGACTTTTTTCATTCTCGATTTATCAATGATATGTTCAAAAATCAATGGATGGCTGATCCGCCTTGGCCAATAGTAAAGTTTTGATATAGGGACAAAAAGAATATAAAGACATCGGGTACAACAGAGTAGTCAGGATCCTCCGGGTGATTTACTATGCTTGGCTCGGCCCGGACCGCAGTGAAGAGTAAGGAAGGTGAAAAGGCTGTAAACCCCACGAGCTGGACCATAGCACTAAGCGCCGGAGCGAAGCCTTTTCTTCCCGTTTTCAATTGGCGGAATTATCATTCCCCGACAGGTAGCCTACTGGGTCGCTATTATAACGCGCTATAAATTTCTCATTTTTCCGCTGCACGAGACCAGTGAACCGGTAGTAATCCAAGAACGCATATTTCCGCGACTATGGCCTCTGATCTGCGTCCAGAGTGCGTGTGGGGCTCATGGGTAGTCTGTGAGACGTCCTCACTATTTGCATCGACGGCCTTTCGCGGTGGCCAACAGTCAAGTTGAACCACTCTCTCCATTCACTTCCCACTCCACTGGCCTCAATGCAACCATCGCGAGCCAAAATCAGTCTCAAATAACAAGCTTTGGAATTAGTGCAGACCTCCGGCCCTTTGGGAGGAATACTCGCATCCAGAATTATGAAAGTTGGATAAAGGCGCCAATGAGCTTCGGCACATGAAGTCGGAACCCGTGCTTTCAATAGCACCTGAGCCGCTAAGTAAACGATTCAAAAGCAAAAGGCGCAAAAGAGTCTCGACTCTGCGGATGCCAGGGGACTTTCGTTTAAATAGCTCAAGCCTAATAGAGGACAAGACTTCGATATCAGCTAGAAGTAGCCCATAAAATTCCGAAGCGATGTGTTCTGAAGGATGGAATGGACTCCACTCGAGATTCGAACCGATCCCGTATTCGCATCCCGTTGTTGAAAGATCCATCGAGAAGGAGTTCCATGGTGCGTGCCAGCAGCATGTGTGCATCCTTTCGCCCGGAGCAGTAGTGGCCCAGCCACTCGGCGGCAAACGAGATGTGGATCTCCGACGGCTTTACACGTTCACGGATGTCCTGCATGCGAGGCGAGTGGAAGCAAGGCCGGGGACAGACACAGAAACCCAATCCATGGAGACGAGGAGGCACCGGGCTCGGATAGATATCGATGTTCGGCCTGTGCTCCCCAAGCCGTGCACATCTTAAGCTACTTGACTAAGTGCGGTCCCTTGATGCGCTTCGACTCGCGCCTTAGCACTACCCGAACCCCGCGGCACAGCAAAAGTCAGGGTCCGGCTCCGTTCGCGACAGCTCGGCTCCCTTTTCTTGACCGGCGCAGCGCGAGGCGGCGGAACTAAGTCCTATACGCACGCCTGCCTCGGGACCACTTCGTCCTTTCTCGGGCCGTTCTATCGATTTTTGCGCTTCCGCATCCCTTCGCGCTTCCGCTTTGGACTAGACCCCGAATCCGCGAGGGATTCCAGAAAAGCGATCGGCACGCATCGCTCGTATCCACTTCCCGAACATCCCAGTCCCTTCCCGTTCGGGCAATCTCAGGCACCATCAATCGCACTTACTGAGTCAACGTCCTACGCCACACAAAAAGACTGCAATCATGGTTGGTCGAGCCGGCGGCGGTGAACGAGAGGGGGGATTCAGGGCGCGGCCGGGGAAAGGATCCCAAAGGCAAAGCTTCCTTCGCCACGCACGCACGCACTCACGCACGCACGAGGACGGACAACAACACCCGATCCTTCGCGGCACCGCATCGCCAATCCAAATCCCCGTATCGGGAGAGAGAGAGAAAAAAAACAATTGCCGCGCGTTGTTGTTGAGCACCTAGGTATGGCGTATGCATCATCTGGGTCGTCCCCACGTCCCCACCCCGCGGCGCGCCTCCCCCCTTCCTCTCTCTCCGTCGGGTCTCCTCAACAATCATTCCTCGATATACCACAGATCTCCCCCTCCCAAACACGTCAGAAGTCTCGCGACACCCTTCTTCTCCTTTTTTTTTTTCCGTTGGAGAGATAGCGATTTGCCGCCCTCCCACGACCACCGAGTCAAGCGCTGGAGGTCCAAGCCATCCCATCCCAAAAGCCTGCAGCGAGCTTGGCCCCTCTTTGCTTGACTCGCCCGCTCCTTTCCCACGGGAAGCGATAACGTACCACCCTCGAAATCTTAACGTACCACCCTCCCCACTTTTTAGCGATTAGTGTAGCACGTTCGGTAATAACGAATAGTCGTTAAGCAACACTACCCGTAATCTTCTAATAACACCTAATATAGCACCCTCTAGTAGCCGGCCTCTCGCAGCCGGCCTCTCGCAGCCGGCCTCTCGTCGCAGCTAGTCTCTCGCAGCCGACCTCTCGCAGCCCTTTCGCAGCCGGCCTCTCGTCGCAGCCGGCCTCTCGTCGCAGCCGACCTCTCGTCGTAGTAGCCTTCTCGTACCGGGGTCTTAGCGGTTTCTTAACGCTAGCCGTTAGCTACGAGAGGGCTATTGCGAAAGGGCTACTACGGCGAAAGGGCTACTACGAGAGGGCGGCTACGAAAGGGCTACGAAAGGCCGGCTACGAGAGGGCTACTATAAGAGGTCGACTACGACGAGAGGTCGGCTACGATAAAAGGTCGGCTACGACGAGAGGCCGGTTACGACGAGAGGCCGGCTGCGACGAGAGGCCGGCTACGAAAGGGCTACGAGAGGTCGGCTACGAGAGGTCGGCTGCGAAAGGGCTGCGAGAGGTCGGCTACGAGAGGTCGGCTACGAGAGACCGGCTGCGAAAGGGCTACGAGAGGTCGGCTGCTAGAGGGCTACGAGAGGTCGGCTGCTAGAGGGTGCTACTATTAGAGGGTACTACTACTAGAGGATGTTGTGACTGCGAGAGTATACTAATTACTACTTCGTTATTACCGAGCGTTCTACGCCAAATACCACTTAAGTGGGGCGGGGTGGTACGTTAAGATTTCGAGGGTGGTACGTTATCGCTTCCCTTTCCCACGACGCTTCTTGATCCTCTTCCTCTGATTCTTGCTTGATCGCCGCGCCGTGCGCTGCGCTGCGATTCACGCTGAAACATCCATGGACTGCGCGTCGTGTGTTGATCCCGCGCCCCGCTGGCCCGCCCTGTTTTCCTGGACCCCCCGTACGTGTGGGCCGGCACGAGCGAGGGATTTTCTTCGTGTTTTTTTCCTTGCTCTTAGTTGGTGACGCGCCGGCGCGGGTTGATCGGATCGGATCATCATCTTGGGTGTGATGATGTGACTGATGATTTTCTGCGGCCGGAGAGAGAGAGAGTGGGGCGATGAGAGGAGGGGAGACAAAATGGGGGGGCTCGAGGTGAGGTGCAGGAACTGCCTGCGCCGCCGTCCGTCATCGCCCCGCATGAAAGAGGCGTGCGTGTGTCAGCGTGACTCGTCCCGGTCATGCGGGCGGCGCTGTGGTGGTGGATGATGATGCTCGAGATGAACGACGGGGAAAGTGGCGTCGATGATGCAGCAGAGGCAAGATTGGGGCGGTTCGTCATGGTGAGCGCCTTGAAACGGAGACGGAGCTCGGTGTCCCTGGCTTTGAGAGTCATCTTGCGGAGCTTGTCTCCTCACTGCTGTTTGGTCTCCGAGTCGCACGGTGTTGAGGACAAGGATGTGGGGTTGCTTTTCCCCGTCCGTTTGCACTTCGTCAGGTGTGTAAGTCAGTCACATGTTGCTTGTAGGCCGTCGAGATAGAGCGAATGTCCATGTTCACCGGCTGTGATTAGGATTACGACTTCAAAACTAGTCAAACAATATTTACAAAAGCTTTCAAATATCCAGCCAGCTCCCAAGCTGCTCCACCAAACAACGCTGCCTATCCATCATCCAGCATCCAGCATCTCGCGTATCCTCAACCCCGCACCCATCATCCATCCATTTACGACGACGACTTGGCATCAGCGATGATGACATCCGACGCCTTCTCCGAGATCATGTAAATGGGCACAGCAATGTAGGTGCCAGGGATCTTGGGGAACACCGAAGCATCGACGACGCGGAGACCCTCGACGCCGCGGACCTTGAAGTTGGTGTCGAGCACCGCCTTCTCGTCGTCATCGGCGCCGATGGGGCAAGTGCACGAAGCGTGGTGGCCCCAGGACTCGTACTTGGCAAACTCCTTCCACTCCTCATCCGTCTGGACCTGGTCGCCGGGCCAGACCTCGGTGAACTTGCCGTCGAGCGGAACCAAGTCCTGGAAGACCTGGCGGCCGTACTTCATGCCCTCGACCAGCGCCTGCAGGTCCTCGTCACCGCCCACGGCGAAGTTGCGCATGTTGATCTCGGGCATGGCCTGCGGGTCGGCAGAGCGGAGGGTGACGGTGCCGGCGTTGTTGCGCGAGTGCGCCTTGAGCGTCAGCCACGTCCAGTGGTTCGAGCCTGCCGTCGCGTTGCTGAAGAAGTCCGGGTAGTAGCCGTTGAAGTAGGCGGGCCAGCCGGCGATGAAGAGGTCGGCGTTGTTGTATTCCGTGTTGGACGCGCGCTTGGTGATGGCGAGGGCGACGCCGTTGGTGGCGTAGACGCCCTTCTCGACGGGGAGGTCCTCCCACTTCTCCAGGCAGGGGTCGCTGTCGCCCTCGAGGAAGGTGCACTCCTTGACGAGCGAGATCTTGGTGGGAACCTCGCCGACGACGGGGATCTCATAGCGGTCCTGAAGGTTGGTGCCGACACCGGGGAGCTCCTTGACCACGTCGATGCCGAACTGCTCGAGCTCGTCGCGCGGGCCGACGCCCGAAAGCTTGAGGATCTGAGGCGTGTTGAAGGTACCCGCCGAGAGGATGACCTCGCGCGTGGCCGAGACGGAGCCCTTGGTGCCCTTGTTGCCGCTGGCGGAGCCAGACTGGCGGCGCGGGTCGGCGTCGTAGAGCGAGGTGCCGGTGAGGAAGTCGACGCCCGAAGCCTTGGGGGTGGCGCCGGTGGTGTCGAAGTTGACCTTGGTGACGAGCGTGTTGAGCTGGATGTCCAGCTTGTACTTGTCGCTGCCGTCGTCGTTCTTGGCGTTGAGCACCTCGTTCAGCAGGTCGACGGGCCCGGCGCGCTTGTACTCGGGGATCTTCATGGCCAGGGGCACCTGCCACATGCCCTCGTCCGAGTCGCGGCTGGGGCCGTCGTTGTTGGGGTCACGCAGCAGCGTCTCGGCCAGGCCGGTGACGGTGGTGACGAGCGACTCCAGCAGCGTCTGGCCCATGCCGGCGGCGGCAGCCAGCACCAGCGAGATGACCTTCAGGTCCTGGACGATCAGGGTGAGCTCGGTGAGCGACGTCTCGAGCCAGCCGCTGAAGCCGTGGCCCGAGATGGCGTTGGGCAGGTAGCGCGACTTCTCCAGGCGCTTGAAGTACTTGCGCATGTTGTCGGGGGCCCAGGTCGAGTCGCCCGTGATGTTCTGGATGTACTGCCAGTCACTCTCGTGCGGGTACATGGTGATCAGAGCATTGTGGGCAGAGCAGCCGCCCAGGGAGCCGACACGCGGGTAGAGGACGCCCAGAGGCTCGGCGCCCTCGGGCGGGTTGGGGCCGGTGTAGCGGGTGCCGTCTTGGAGCGTGTAGGTGAGCTTGGTGTCGCGCTTCTGCTCCTCGACGTCGTCGAAGTGCTTGACGAAGTAGTCCCAGCGCATGGGCTCCCACTCGGCGGCGACCGAGTGAAGGGCGGGCACGTTGTACTGGGTGCTGTTGGTCTCGTCGCCACCGGCCTCGACGAGGAGGACGCTGTGGCCGGCCATGGCGAGGCGGGCAGCCAGGGGAGCGCCGCCGGGGCCGGAGCCGACGATGACATACTCGTACTCCTGGAGCGTGGTCTCGGTGGTCGAGTTGTCGAGAGCACGCTTCACATTCGCGCCGCGGAAGGGCGTGTGCTCAGCGCCATTGCTGCGGGCAGAGTCAGTTTCCCAATAAGAGTGGCGATTGGGAGCGGGCAGACGTACATGATGCGCGCAGAGGCGAAGGAGCTCAGAAGAGACAGAACGGTGAAAGCCTTGATCACAATCATGGTGGCAGTATTATTACGGCAATAGCCCGGGACCCTTCTTTAACGAATGACAAAGGGTGAGAGAGCGAGTGTAGTCCCCGGTTAGCGAAAGAGTGACTTGGAACTGTGAGGGCCAAGACAGGACTCTGGATTGCACTTTTATACGGGCTGCCACAGCGGCAGGCGGCCGCACAGGGCGTCGTCGGTGGTGGAAACATCACGAGCCGGACCGCTCGGGGCATCCGCTGGTGATTGGGATCATCAGCGGTGGCGTAACGCGCAGCAAGCAGCCTGGAGGAGCGCGAGTAATCCGGGAGGCCATTTGGGCGGCTGCGTCGATCTGCACATGGCGGCACCAGATCGGTACAAGCTAGAGCCCCACCGTTCGTGGCGCGAGATAAGGGAGGCCGGATGATATGCCGTTTACGCTGGGCGCGGTGCCGGTGGTGCGGGGAGGCTGCAGCGCGCATATTTGCGTGTGGAGAGCGTGCGAGGGCACGGGTGCGTGGGTGCGGAAGCTTGGCTGCGCTGGCCGGCCGTTGCAACGGCGCGCCAAGCAGGGGACGCCTGCCGCGCCCGGGCCGCGCGCAGGGAAGGCGCCCGGCACGGCTTGCTCTGGTCCGCCCTGCTCTGGCCCACCACCTCGACAACCTCCATCTGACGATGCCTGCCCGCCGCGACTCGCACGAATTGCACCCCGTCGGTGGCCCGGACGCCATGCGCACATCCAGGCACTCCCCGCTCTCTGCTCGCCCGCTTCCCACGGCGTCCGCGCATCCCCCCCTCCGCCGAGCCCTTTCTGCATTGCGACCGGCCGTCTGGAAACGGCCCCGTCTCCCCACCCATGGAAGGCTTTACGAATCCCGCCCATCTCTTGCCCACTTGTCGGCTCATCTTAGCCCTCGCGTGATGACTCGGGAAGAATGCCGGCACTGTCCTCGTCACTTATCAGACCCCGTTTCTCCTGGCTTGTGCTGCCGCCTCAATTTCGAAACAAGTCTCTGAAGAAGCCGCTCGCTGCGTTATAATCCTCGGCGAACCGGACGAGAGACACTCCACCAGTCCGCTGCATTCCTTCCGTTTCCGATCCTCCGCCTCCCTCGCTTCGCCAAACGGGACTCCACCGTCAGCGCCATCATGAGACTATGGACCGTGTTGGCCCTGCTGGCCACCTTCTTCGCCTCTGTGCAGGCCCAGTCGGCTCTGCTGAAGCTAGCAAGTCAGATGCCCAAGTGCTCTGTAGGCTATACTCGCTCCGGACATGGCTGCCCGCCTTTGCTGACCCCAAGCAGTTGACCTGCTTCACCAAAGAGCTTCCCTTGTCCACCTGCGCCACCAACCTTACCTCGGCTTGCATGTGCAGCAACGATGAGCTGAACGCCAAAGTCGGCGTCTGTGCCATGCAGACATGCACCGTCGCCGAGCTGTTGCGTAAGGACAGCCCTTTTGCAGCCCTCATCAAGCCTGACACTGACATGGCCGACAGAGACGAAGAATGTGTCCTCGAACGGTTGTGGTGTCCCGGTCCGCGACAATGGCTCAATCTTCAATGTCATCGGCATCACCGGCATAATCATCGCCGGCATTGCCTACCTCCTGAGAATGGCTGCCAGTATTGGCAAGGGCGGTCGCCAGGTGTCGTGGGACGACGCCACCATGGGCCTCGTCGTGATACTGGCCATTCCTCCCGCCGTCTTCGCCCCGATCCGTAAGCTGGCCCGCATGCAATCACGAGCCAACAGTCGACTGACAGCAAACAGTGGTTGAGAACGGACTCGGCAAGGACATGTGGACGCTGCATCCCCACCAGATCACCAACCTGCTCAAGTATTACTACTTCGGAGAAATCTTCTACGTCGTCGCCCTGGGTGTCTCCAAGATCTCCATCCTGTTCTTCTACCTCCGCGTCTTCCCCGCCAAGGAGTTCCGCAATGTTATTTACGTCGTCATGGCCTTCTCTGTGGCCTACACCATCTGCTTTGGTATCGTCACCGCTCTGCAGTGCCGGCCGGTCAGCTACGCATGGAACCAGTGGGACGGCCTCCACGAAGGAAACTGCAACGACATTCACCTTCAGGGCTGGATCGCGGCGGCAATCAACATCGCGCTGGATACGGTGGTCATGATCCTTCCGCTCAAGCACTTGGCCAACCTCAACATGGACTTGAAGAAGAAGCTCATGGTCATGGCCATGTTTTCGGTCGGCATCTTCGTCGTCTTCACCTCGGCCATCCGTCTCTACTCGCTCATCCACTTCGCCAACTCGGAAAACATCAGTTGGGACTACGTCGAGGCCGGCTACTGGAGTTTGATCGAGGTCTACGTGTCGATTCTGTGCGGATGCATGCCGGCGCACCGCTTCGTCTTCGCCAAGGCTTGGCCCAAGATCAAGTCGACCATGGGCTCGACCAACAAGAAGTCGACGAACGCCAGTTCCAACTTCTCGCGGACGACGGATACGACGGCGACGAAGACGGGCACGGTGATGAGCAAGCCCAAGAACGGAGACGAGGGAGACTTCGTCCCGCTGGTGGACGTCGAGACCAACAGCGCTCGCGCCGTGTCCGCCAACGAGTCGTCGCACGAGCAGAAGTCGCAGTGGATCATGCAGACCAGCACGGTGCAGGTGACGACGACCGAGGGCCAGCTGCCCGCCCGGCCGGATAGCTGGACGACGGGCCACAGCCCGACGAGCAAGGAGCACGTGTGAGACACGACGACGGGACAAAAAGTATCTGAAACGGATTGGGTGTTTTGCTCTATTGGACAGTCGGGTTTGGGCTTAGCGTTGTTGTAATTGTTCTTGGATACCCTTCTACAAGCTCCTTCGGCCTTCAGCCTCGGTCGGATTTGGGCCGTTATTCTTCGCACTACTTCTCATCACTTCCCCAAGACGCAAATGATAGTCTTTGCAATGATAGCACTTCTTCGCTCGCTCGCGCGCTCATGACCGTCGGCGCACTTTGACCGCCACTGAACGTGCAGAGTGTCAGGCGTCCAGTTAGCTGGCGTGTTGGCCACAATTTAGGCAGATCGCGCGCATGAAGCCGGCAATCGGGCATCACATTAGCCTCATCGTGGAAGGAATTCGACAATCTGATATTTGCCGGCGAGGCTGCCCGAAGGAGGGGGGTATAGCAGAGGTCGTAAGAAGCGCAGGGGCCCGGGCATGGGGACGGTGTTGGCCTCGGCGAAGCAAAAACGGAGGCACGATCTCCGAGCGAAGGCGTGCCGGGCGCGAGGGCGCGAGGGCGGAGGGCGGTGGTCCGCGTCAGCAGAGTGGAACAAAGTTGAGCCCTTGGCTGGCGGGGCTGGATGCGTCAGTGAAGGCGGTCTCGAAGACGGCCGTGGGGGCGTGCGCTCCCCTATCGGGACGAGGGTTCTGGCAGCGGCGGAGAGCACCGTGCAGGTCCTTCCCTCTTCGCGTTGGGCCGCGTGCACCTGCCCTGGCGTGGCGTCCCGCGCGCCTCCCCTGCTGGTTCCTGGCCTAAGTCCCAACTCGGTTAGCCCCGCAAGCCTTGTTCGCACCGCAGCTCTCTCCAGCCTCCAAGCTCTCCCAACCGCGCCCATCCCTTCCCAACTCTCCGCCAGGCGGTGACTCGTGAAATCTCCGACTAAATCCTACTGGCTCAAACTCTGCCAGGTACGCGCTGCTTCCGCGCAGGATTCGGGCGGCGGGCAGCCAAGAGCCCATCCATCCGCCATCCGCCATCCGCCATCATCCAGCTTCCGCGGCGCTCCAAGGCCGATTCCACCGCCAGCTCGACGTGAGGATAAACTTCCCCGCCGCTCGTTTGGCTGCCGCAGCTAGAGTGGTCTATAGATCTTAGCCCATAAGATAGTCAGCTGCGCCATGTCGGCAATTTCACTCTTTCCACACCCCCTCTCCGGCGCCAGCCGTCATCTCTCAGCCCTTCTCCTATGACGACCCTTCCCGCCCACGCCCAGGGGCCTCCTCTTGCCCACGGCACGCGTAGCTTGGCGCCCGATTCCTCAGCCCTGCGCACTGGCCAGCTGTCAAGCACGCTCCTGTTGCGGACCGTCCCATGACTCGGCCAACGGCGTCGCGGCACCGTATTGCTGCTAGCGTCATCTCCCCCCGTTCTCCAAAGAGGCTAACACCTGGGAGATCTAAATTCCCCATGTCTCACCACCCTGCAGAATGCTTGTCCGACTAACCGTCTACATGACTCGTCAATTACGCCTACCATGGCCGCGGGATGGCTTCCCCGACGAAATGTACCTGAGCTTGATTTTCTGCCGGCCTTGTACACCAGCACCTAGTGGTGCTAGTAGCTTGGACTATACCCCTCCCATAGCCTGCCGAGGGCTTCCAGCCAGTGCGATCAGCACCGTAGCCCGCTGTAGCCGACCAGGAGTAATCAGCTCTCCTGCTATTTGTTCCCCTTCCTCTGGGCGGGCTTTACTCTGCACCCCAACCTATGTCGTCGCCTTGAGCCTCATCTTTACTGACCACCATCCATTCACTCTTTTGCTGGAGGCAGGCACCAAGGCGTACGCTCACTTTAGTCACTCGTTGTAATTGCTAATCCCCGCCGAACCATTGATTTGCGTATTGGAGACCTTTCCTCTGAATTCATTCCCCTTTTCTGAGCCATGAAGTTGTCTTCCGCTCTTTTCGCGCTCTCCTCGAGCTCCGTCCTTGTCGACGCCTTCCCCGCCTTCTCCGAGCGCAACCTCGAGAACCTCACCCCGGAGAGGCTAAACGCCGCCATTCGCGCCGTCGAGCAGCACAAGCTCGAGAAGCGCATCATCGTTGACTCCAGCAAGCCCATCGACACCACCGGCGACCACGCCTTCCAGGCTCCCGGTGATGGCGACCAGCGCGGTCCCTGCCCCGGACTGAACGTCCTCGCCAACCACGGCTACATTTCCCGCGACGGCATCACCAGCTTCGCTGAGGTCGTCAATGCCATCAACCAAGGTTCGTCCCATGCGACAACCCCTGCAGTCAACTTCTCGTCTTGGCGCTAACGTGGATCTTAAAAGTGATGGGCATGGGTGTCGACCTCGCCCTGATCCTCGGCATCATGGGCACCGTCTGGACGGGCAACCCGCTCGCCGTGGACCCGGGCTTCTCCATCGGCGGCACCGTCCCCGGCGACGGCACCGACAACCTCCTCGGCAACCTCGTCGGCCTTCTCGGTAACTTTCCCACCCCCCACCCCAACCAACATCCATCACGAGACACACCCGACTAACCCCAAACAGGCGACCCCCGCGGTCTCCAAGGCGCCCACAACTGGCTCGAGTCTGACTCGTCCCTCACCCGCGACGACCTGTACGTCACGGGCGACGCATGGACGATGAACATGACGCTCTTCCGCGACTTCCACGACCGCGCCGATGCCGACGGCGTGCTGTCGATGGACGAGCTCGCCGACCAGGCTGCGCGCCGCTGGGAATACAGCGTCGCGCACAACCCCAACTTCTACTACGGCCCCGTGACCGGCATGATCGCGCGGAATGCCGGCTACTTCTTCCTCGGCCGCCTGCTGGCCAACCACACGGAAGAGCAGCCCGAGGGCGTGCTCACGCAGGAGGTGCTGCGCAAGTTTTTCGCCGTCGAGATGGGCGAGGACGGCGAGATGGAGTACAAGGTCGGGCACGAGACGTTCCCGGACAACTGGTACAAGAAGAAGATCGACTACGGCCTGATTTCGTTGAACTTGGACACCGTGGGCTGGGTGCTGAAGCACCCGGAGCTGGGAAGGTGAGTTGTCTTGACGACGAATACGACGTTCCCCTGATCCTTTCCACCACACATACCACACACCAACGAAAAACAACCACCAAAGCTAACAACAAACAACCAGCATCGGCGGCAACACGGGCACCGTCAACTCCTTCACCGGCCTCGACCTCTCCGACATCACCGGCGGCGTCCTCAACGCCGCCTCCCTGCTCGAGGGCAACAACCTGCTCTGCTTCGTCCTCGAGGTCGTCAAGACCTTTGCGCCCAACTCGCTCGCCCCGCTGCTCAAGACGCTCGAGGCCCCCCTCAAGCTCATCTCCGACGCCATCACCGGGCCCCTCACCGACCTCGCCTGCCCCGCCTGGAAGGACCTGACCGAGGGCGGCGAGCCGCTGTGGGATGGCATTCAGAGCAAGTTCCCTGGCGCGAGCCAGGCGGGGTCGTCGTTGTAGGTTGTAAGTGGTGGTTGTGGGGAAGGGGAAACGTGTGTGGAAGAGGAAGAAGTGTGGGGGGTTTGTGGGGAAGAAATGTGTAGGGGATTGCGAGCTTATTTTTTTTCTTTCCCCCCTTTCGAGTTCGATACCAGGGGTTTTTTCTTTTGGCTTCGATCAGTTCGAGGTCCGTCCTTATGGATGTGAGAAATGCATTTATGCTCTGGCCGAGTTCGGGTTTGGGTGGCGATTTTGAGCTTTTGTCGTGATGTGGGAAGCTGTGGTCCCGTGGTGTTACGTTCTGTGGGCGGGGAGGGGCCTTGTTCCCGTTGCTTGTGGTGACAGGTCTGTTTCGAATAGCGTGCTAGGAATACATGGGCAATGCTGTTGTCGTTCACGAATTGAGTGTTCCATCTACAGAAACGTGAAACGCAATGCGGGAGGTGTCTAAGTATGAAAATCAAAGGTGAAGATGTCCATAGCCGGCATTGCTGTTACAGTGTGTGGACTCCTTGACATGACCATCGTGCTGGAAAACCCAAAGGTAAAAAAAAGATAAGAACTCTACTCAATGTCAGGTTCAGATCTTGGTCCCAATATTACTCATTCCCAGTTTCGCTACTATTCTCTTGTTGGTCATCTTGCGTTGGATCACGTGTCGTCCATGTATGCAGTACAAAGATCAGTCACTTTTCGGGGTATGAGCACACCCCGGGGGGCTGATCCTCCTAATCCTCATGCCATCAATCAACACTCATTCGATCATCAAAAGATCAACATCTTGTTCCTGTCATCGTTTTGTTCACTAGAACCGTCTCCCATGTTCATATCACCGTCTCGATACTCATCGAAGTCTAGACCATGGTGGAAGCCGTGGGGGTTGTTATCACCGTACGTGGCCTTCGTGTGGAAAGTATAGATGGGGATAGCGTTTGGTGCAGACGTTGTAGTCTAGACAGCTACCGCATGCGAATACAGCATAAAAAATCCCATAAGAACAGTCAACATGGAAAAATATTCTGCAAAGTTTATTGTGGTGCTGGCCACGCGTTCTCTTCTGTGATGGTATTGTCCTTGAGTATGTCAACGATCCCCTCGCCCGCATCGCACCGCCGTGCCAACTCCAACAGCATCAGCTCCTCGGCACGCGCTCCTTTCCTAAGCTTGCATTGCACCATATGAGTAGCACCATTGTCCAGAAGAGTTCGGACGACACTGGCAAAGTCACACTTTCCAATGGCATCCCAAAGGGCTCGGTGGCCTTTCATGGGCGTACTGCCCAGCACAGAGGCGTCCACCCGTCTTTGTCGGGTTCTTGGATGCAGTGGATCAGTTTCTCCTGTGACTCCGACTTGAGGCGATTCAAGATAAAATCAACCATCTTCGAATTGCCCAACTGCGCCGCCCAATGCAGGCAGTTCTTGCCCTCCTTGTCAGTGGTCGTCGGATCTTCCCTATACGACAAGTCTGGTGGCATCGGTATTGGACCTGAGAATCTTGGCCAGAGACTCCCGGAGAGTATTCGAAGGAGAAACGAAATTTAAGGTACGAACAAGTTCGGACAGGGGCTGGCCATGATCATACCCTCCTCTATCCCTCAATTTAACGATCCGTACAAACAACAAATCTTTGCAATCTTCGTCTTTTGACCGGACTGTAGTGCAGAATCTCGCTAAAGATCAACCACCGAGAGACGGTGGGATCCGGCGTCTCACTAGCAGTAATTTTTATAGAGGACTTGTCTACCAGGATGATTTTTATGCTGTTACAGAGCGTCAGATATCCCGCTCACCAAGATCAAAGCATGGTTGAAGCCTCTCGGTGGGTTTATAAGCTATACCCGATTGGGAAGGACGATGACCAGGGTGACTGAAAAGACAGAACGATTGGCTGGCGGCAGGCGTACCGGGTCAACGTTGTTCCTTTAGCAATTACATGGAGTGACCCCGAGCCACGTACCCAATCCTGTCCCATGCATTTCACAAACCTCATGGCCTTGTTCAAGACACATTTGGTGCGAAATGCGTGCTCGAATACAACGACGATGCCTTCGGCGCCGAGCAAGAGCCCAGCCACGCGCCTTGCATTCCCAGCATCGGTCGGACGCTGAACGCTCTACACCAGTCAATAGATGACATATCGACCTACACTGACAACCTTGTGCCCCCATGCTCAGTATAAAGGGAGAATCCAGTATCGTAATGGAAGCCGCCCGCGTGAAACCAAGATTCTGAAAAGACGGACTTCGGCCTCGCGGGAGACTGGAATAGCTACCAACGTCAGCAGGCATTTGCTCGCGCACCTCCTCCCCGTGGAGAAGTGAGTTGGAAAAACACACTCTAGATCAGAAGAGCATCGAGACCCAACCCCAAGCGCCCGCGGCCCCATCCATCCATCCATCCATCCATCACAGCTTCGACCTGCTCCCGCCGCTCCCCCTCCCCGCCGCCCCCCTCTCCCTCGCAAGGTATTCCCGCACCTCGACCCCCGCCGCCGGCACCACCTCCCTCGGCGCACCCTTATCCCCCCCGCCGTGCCGCCCCACCGGCGGCGGCCGGATCCCCCACTCGGGCACGACGCGCCTCCCCCCCGTCGTCACCTCCAGCACCGTGCCGCCGCCATACCTCCCCTCCTCGACCAAATCCACCGCCGCCCGCGCCGCCGCCGCCGGCTCCAAGATCGAGCCCGCCGGATACCCGAACCGCGCCAACAGATCCAGCGCCTGCGCCTCGCCCGGTCCCCCTTTTCCTCCTCCTCCTCCTCCTCCTCCTCCTGGCGAAGTCGTCGTCATCGTCGTCGTCGTTGGCGACCACAGCCTCGTCCGCACGACGCCCGGACACAGCGCGACGACCTTGACGCCCTCCTCGACGTCGGCCTTGCGCATGGCTTTCACGAAGCCGACGACGGCGTGCTTGGAGGCGGTGTACAGGGGCACGGCGTAGGCGCCGGGCGCGTAGCCGGCGATGGAGGAGACGACGAGGACGACGCCGCGTTTGTTGCGGGAGAGGAGGGCGCGGAGGGCGATGCGGGTGAGCTTGAGGGGGCCGGTGACGTTGATGGAGAGGGTGCGGTAGTGGTGGTGTTCTTGGTCGGTGTAGAAGTTTGAGGAGGTCTGGGTTTGGGGGATGCGTGAGTGAGTGGGTGGGTGAGAAGAGGGGAGGGAGGGGGTGGAGTGCAGCGCAAGGAGAAAGCAACACGTCCGCTTACCGGTTCGAACACCCCGGCTGATGCCATGTACACGTCCGGCACGTCTCCCCATTTCTTCTCCGCGACCGCGACCAGCGCCTCCAAGTCGTCCCGATTGGTCACGTTGCAGCGTTGGAAGACGAGGTCCTCCCCGCTCTGGCTCTTCACGAACGCCTCGGATGCATCGCCCAGCGTTAGGTCGGCAACGACGACCTTGGCGCCGGCGGACACGGCGAGCTTGACGATCTCGAAGCCGATGCCTGTGGTTGTATGTCAGTCGTGGGTTTCCGCAGATTGCGGCCAGACGAGGTTTTTTTTTTTCTTTCTTTTCTTCAATTGCTCAATGCGTCCTCTTTCTCTCTGGCCTGGCCCACGGGTTATGCGAGATGGTTGGTAAGAGGAACAAGAAAGAGATGGACCCGTCGTATAAAGATCCGTTTTTTTTCGTTGGCGGAGAAAAGGAAAACTCACCGGAGCCACCGCCCGTCACGACGACGATCTTGCCTTTCAACGGGAAATCGCCAACCTCCATTGCGCGATGCAGAGGATCTAATTCGCCCTGCCTGTTTTCTAGCTAGCTCGTGAAAAGTGTCGGTGTCAGCTCGCTGTTGATTCGTCCTCGGAGTTGGTTTTCTTCCCTCGTTCTCGATGTAACTTGCAAGAAGAAGAAGAAGAAGAAGAAGAAAAACTGGTCGTCCGTCGTCGTCCCCTTGTAAGGGAGCGTTGATTGAATTGATGTCGTCAGGTCGTAGCACGAGCTAGCTACCTGACAGCTTTAGCGCGTCGCCAACCCCGCTCGGTCGTGTATTCCGCAAGCACAAGCGCAGGGAGGAAGGAAGCAAGGAAGAAGATCTCGCGGTAAATACGCACCTTATACGCACCTAGATATATATATGCACACGCACGCCAGCCCTCATGTCAGCGCCTCTCGGAGCGGCCGAGCTGCGGGGTGGCTGTTTATCGACTCAGCTCCGTTGCGGCACAGCATGGTCGGACCACACCATGACCGTCGTTGGTTAGACTCCGCGAAGACGAACGGGAAGCGGCGGGGCGGGCGGGGCCGAACTGTGTCGGCTGTCGCCTAGGTATTCTCCACAATCCAGAGCGGGGGCGGATTGATGTTTGCGTCTTGATCCGACATGAAGAACCAATCAAAAATCACGTCTCTGCCGTGACCTTTGAGTCGCGAACCCACCATCACCACCATCACCACCACCATCATCAGTTCCTACCGCCGAATCCTGGGGCAAACCCCCACGAACCCTTCACCAACCCCCGCGTTGGCTTGTTCCGTGAGGAGAAGGAAAGTCAGTTGAACGGAGATCAGAAAAAAACACTTTTCGAAAATTTTGGGTCTCTTGTCTACTCATCCCGATCGTCTGACGGAAGAAAAAAAAAAGAAGAGAAGAAAGCCGCGTGATCCTCGATAACCATCATCTTCCCGCCGTACTTGGTACTTGGCTTTGTCCCGCATCCCAAGCCTTTCAAACCATCCCATCCTCGCCCTCATCAGCCATAAATGGGTAAATATTTTTTGAAAAGCCACATTTCAGAACGCCTCGTAGATGCCCCTTGGTTCGGATTTAAGCAGCCTCTTCCGTGATGAGCTTCGTGATCTTGCCGATTGCAATTGTTTGGCCCTGGGTGGTCATGTCAATAAACAAAGTCCGCCAAGTACACCATCAGACACTGCTTACCTGGTCTCTGAGGGTGAAACGACCCATCTGCGGGTAATCCTCGAATCTCTCAACGCAGACGCTGCCCGCGCCGCCCGTGACGGACAGACGAGCGATGATGCTCATGCCCTTGGTCGCGAAACCCGGGGGCCTCTTGCTCTTGCGGCCCGTGCCCTTTTCGAGCTTGTGCAGCAGCGCGTCGAACGTGACCTCCTCCGTTGCCGAGTGCACGTGGAGCACGCAGTTGAACCCGGCCGAGAGAATCGACTTGAGATCCAGCAGCACAATCTGCGCCTCGAAGCTCTTCACGCAGTGCACCGGACGCTTCGGCGAGCAGAGCACGAACCCAGGAAGGATGTCTTCTTCTTCGATGCCCCTCAGACGGATGCGGATCTGGTCACCGCAAGTCGCCGCCTGGATTTCGTCCTCGGTCTCGCCGTACAGGGCCGAGACACCGACAGTCTCGCGGTTGGGCATCATCAGGTAGTTGACGCCCTTCTTGATCACTCCCGCCTCGATCTTGCCCTCAACCATGGTACCCATGTCACGGTACTTGGCGGCAATAGGCATCATGAAGGGCGCATTGAGCTTGCGCTCGAGCGTCTTCATGTTGTCCAGGAACTCCAGAAGCGACGGGCCATCGTACCATGGGCAAATATCGGACGGAACCCGGTCCTTGATACCCTTCATCGTCTGCGCCGAGACGGGCATGAAGGTAAGGTCTAAATCATTTCGTTAGTGCCATAATAGGTGAAAAGAAAAAAGTTCAGCCTTCACGCACCGGTCTTGGGGTTGTAGCCAACTCCCTTAAGGAACTGGGTGAGCTTGACAATGCACTCCTTGTAGCGCTCCTCGCTCCACTCGACAGTCGGGTCATCCATCTTGTTGACGACGACACAAAGCTTGTTGACACCCTGGGTCTTGGCGAGCACAGCGTGCTCTCTCGTCTGACCACCCTTCTCGAAACCGGTCTCGTACTCGCCCTTGCGCGCCGAAATGACCAGAACACCGACATCGGCTTGCGAAGCGCCACCAATCATGTTGGGGACATACGTCTTGTGGCCAGGGGCATCCAGGATGCTGTAGCGGCGCGTTTCCGTCTCGAAGAAGCCTCTTCCGACCTCGACCGTCTTACCCTTGGAACGCTCCTCCTTGGTCAGATCCAGAGCCCACGAGAGGTACCACGTCTCACGGCCAGCCTCCTTGGCCTCGCGCTTGTACTTGTCCAGTGTCCGCTCGTCGACCATTCCGGTGGCGTAAAGGATGGAGCCGCCCAGAGTGGACTTGCCAGCATCGACGTGACCCAAGAAAATGACGTTGACGTGCTCCTTGCCGTACATATCGGCCAGGGTACCCTCGTCGACGTCGGCTTGCTGCTCCTGGGCGATCATGTCGGCTTGCTGCTTGGCTGCCTTCGCATCCGAGGCGCGAGTGGGGCTGTTCCGGCCGGACGAGGGCGTGGGCGAAGTCTTGCCGCTGGCGGCAGGGCCCGCAGTCTCGCCAGCCTTCTCGATGGCCTTGGCAGCGGTGACCTTCTTGCCAGCCTGGGGAGCGCCCTGGTCCTTGTTGGCAGCATTCTTTGCGGCCGAAGGGGCAGCGGCACCGCCAATGCTGAGCACCTTCGTGGCGCCAGCCTTTTCGACCTTGGGCGCATCGCCACCAATGCTCAGAACCTTGGTGCCGCCAGCCGACTCAACCTTGGTGGAACCATCACCACCGATGGAGAGCGTCTTCGGCGCTGCCTTTGGCGAGCCGGCGGCGGGGGCTGCTGCGGCAGGCTGGGCGGGGGCTGCTGCCTGGAGGTCGTCGCCACGCTTGGCGATCTTGGGGGTCTGGCGCGGCTGCTGCTGCTGCTGCTGCTGCTGCTGGGGCTGGAATTGCTGCTGGGGATATCCGCCATAGCCCTGCTGGGGGTAGTTGTAGCCCTGTTGGCCGTAGCCATACTGGCCGTATTGCTGTTGCTGGCCGTACTGGGGGTAGCCGCCGGCGCCGCCGTAGTATTGACCGTACTGGTTGTAGCCACCGTAGCCCTGGAAGGGCTGGCCTGGGGTGAAAGAGGCGGCTCCGGGGGTGAAGGATGCGGCGCCGGGGGTGAAGGTAGGAGCGCGGGCGGCAGGGTTCAGGTTCATCTGCTGCTGGGTCTGCTGGGCGAGGCTCTCGTCCTGCGCATCCTTGTCGTCCTCCCACGAGTTGAGGTCAGCCATTTTGACGCGGTGTGCGTGGCGCGATTCAGGTGCGGGTGGCGGGCGTGGATATGGAGTGCTGGCCGAGTGCGCAGCGGCGAGGGCGAGTCCTATATAGGCGGCCCGGGGGTGGAGTGGGAAATGACGGAGTGTGGGTGAGGGTCGGGCCAGCAGCAAAAGGCTTGATCTTGGGCGGCATTTCAGTGGTGGGGCACAAATCGCCCGCCGCCTACTGCGCACAGACCACCGCTGAGGCTCTCCGCCGCCAGCTTCGCCCTCCAAACCCTCTTCGCCGGGCACCAATGACGTGCATGCGCAGGGCTGAGTCGAGCTCCGAGTCACTGATCCCAGCTCCCACCCGTCATCCACACAGCTCCTGACCGGCCCGCTGCCGCCGCCGCCGCGTCCTATTGTTACCCAATTCTCGAAGCCTCTACTTCCTGCCCGTTTGTCGTTGCCTCTGCCCAAACAGCCGCCAACCGCCGCCCACCATGGATCTCCTGCTGTCCAAGGTATGTTTCTGCTGGTTCAAGACAGTCTCTGCGCCTCTGCAACCCCACCCTGTCATCATGGCTCATCTCACCTCACTCGATTCCACGTGCGCCTGCAGTGCCACCCTCCGCGCCGACATCTGACATATGACAGGTTACGCAGCAGGCGATGAACTATGCCATCAGATCTGGCATAGTCATCACCAGCAGCTATGCTATGAAGCAATGCTCCCGCCTCATCAAGGTTTGCCCTCTGTTCGCCGCTGGGTCTGGCCTTGGCTGATCCCCGTAGTCAGTGGACAGCAGCACCGAGAAACAGGAGCTGGCAGATCTGCAAATGCGGCTGGAGGGAAAAATTAGGGTTCGATAGCCTGATACATACTTGGCTGAGCTGGTGTGCTGACTAGCAATCAGATCATCTCCCCAGCTATTGACATGATAGAACTTATCTCGGCCCGCGGCAACACCTCACTCGAGTCCGCTGTCACTCTCACCAAGGCTCTTCGCTGGGACATCCAATCTCTCGGCGTCCGCCTAGCAAAAGCAGCCGGCGAAGAAGAGCTGCACCGGAGAGGTAGCTCCCGTGCCAAGCCGAAGGCCGACAACGAGCTCGAGGTGAAGCTCATCATTTCCGATATCAAGAAACTGCTTGCTCGTATCGAGGATGCAGTACCTCTGATAAATCTGGCCATCACTACTTCCGGCGCCAACTTGTCCAGTTCCCTACCTTCTACCGTGTCTCCTTCCAGGCTACTCCAAGCCAGCACATTCCTGACCGCCGGAGACACCCAGTATTCAATGAACCCCACTGGTGCCCAACAAATTGGTCCTGCTTTCACTCTTTCCATGTACATGCTTTTTGCTGGCCATATACGTCCCCACGACGAAGCAGGTATCAGGGAAACCACATGGAAGGAGGTCATCCACAAGGCCCGCGTGAAGCTCATGAGGGTCCCCCTCGACAACCTTCAGGACTTCACATCTTTGAACAGTGCACACACACATGGGAACATCCCAGCCACCGAAGGTAGTGCCTATGAATTCGCCTATCAACTCCTCATCATTGAGGATCTGGACGATGACCGCGTCCACACCTTCGACGAGGGCGAGCTGCAACCGGGGCCATTTGAAGACGTTGCCAGAGCCGGCATCCGCGAGATCATCCCCATCCATCAAGTTTCGAAGATTTTCTACGCAGATACTGGGAAGATCCTCAATATCGGTACCGACGGCGAGACAAACAATCCAATCTTACTTCTGAAGCGCGACATCAACGCAATACCGCCGCGCCGCATGATGGAGCGACAGGCCGCCGAGCAATGGTATGATGATTACGAAGAAGAGATACCAGAAGGCGGACATGAAGAGGAAGCAGCACATGGCACTCCCAACGAGGACGACCAGTCCGAGATTGACGCGCAGCTCTTCCGCGAGTCCTCCAGCTCTCGAGCCCCGGAGCCAGAGCCGCAGCCCGAGCACAATCACTACGACGAGACGCCGCAGCCGTGGCAGCTTCCCCCTAACCTCGACCCGGAGTGGGTCGCCTTCGAAGTCTACGTGGAGGAGCCCGACTCCGACGACGACGAAGACGACACTACCGAAGCGACGCAAAGCTCCTTACGACAACATCCCTCATCACCCCCCCCTCCTAGCGCCGCCGCCGCCAATCCCTCCTCCCGCTCCACCTCCCTCGACCCCCGCCTCACCACCGGCCTCACCAACCTCAACCTCCGCACACCCTCACCCGCCCCCGACCACTCCTCCCCACCAGCAGCCCCCAACACGGCTCTCCAAACGCGCCCAACCTACACCTCCCCGGCCCCCACCTTCTCCCCACCCCACCCATCATCCTCCCTCCCCCCCATCCGCACATCCCTCTCCCTCCTCGAAATGCTCATCCGCCTCACCGCCCTCCAACAATTCCAACAATCCTCCCACCTCTCCATCCCGGACGAACTCCTCACCTTCTTCCTCTCCGAATCCGCCTCCACCGTCGGCGCCGGCTCCGACGCCGACCTCCGCCGCCGCGTGCGCCGCGACGCCGTGCGCAGAGTCGGCTTCGATCCGTACGACGAAAGCCCGATTAAGCGGCGCGGCGAGGAGTATCTCGAACGAGAAATGCACGGCGGCAGCCAATACGGCGGCGACGGCGAGGGCAGCCAGTATGCGCCGCAGGAGGGGGCAGAGTACGAAGACGGATACTATGACTACGACGGCGGCCACGCCGCTTCGGAGCAGGGACACCAACAACAACAACAACAACAACAACAACAACAACAACAACAACGGCGGTATCCCCGCGACGAGTACTGCGCCTCTCCCTCCTCCTCTTTCCCCTCCTCATCCTCGTCGCCGACGGCCGGCAGGATCAACAACGTCAACATCAACAAGCTTGCCTACGCAAGCAACAGCAGCCCTCTCCGCGACCGCGACCGCGACCGCGACCGCGACAACAGGGATCGTCACCACCACCACTTCGCCGGTCCCGGCTCGTCGTCGCCGCTGGTGCCGCACCATCGCGACGTGCCCCTCCCCAGCCGCGAGACGAGCGCGCAGCCCAGCCCGTTGTTGCGGAAGGCGACGGATCGGGGTGGTGGTGGGAGTGGTGGTGGTGCGAGCGGTTGGAGCGGGAGGTTGAGCGTTGGGGAGAGGAGGAGGAACAACAATCGGCAGACGCCGCAGACGCCGCAGCAGCGGGAGGAGAGATGAGGAAAGATTGCTGCGAACGAAGGGAGGTGGAAAGAATGTCTAGAGTGGGCCGGATGGGGGTGAGAGGGAGAGGGGTTATCAAAGGTCGATGGCTGCGTTGAGAAAGAGAGAAGGTGGGAGATGGGAGCAGCCGTGATGGGGGTCAAGGGTTGACCGGCCTGGAGAATTTGATTGCTGGTGAAGAATGGGGGGCGTGGGAGAGTCGGCGTGGGCGTCTGGTGGTCCTCGCTGGGTTCAGTCTTTGATATCGCTTTCTGGTAGCGTGGGGGGGTGCCGCATACATACATACTCAACAGTTCGTGGCATGAAGGGGTGTTGCACAGAGGAAGTTGAAAAGAAAAAAAAAAGAGGAAAAAAAGTTGCGGGTCGAACATTATTGGATTCATCGAAATAGCTAGAGATAGATACCCAGCCTGCTCCTTACAAAAGCAACATTTCACGAGCGTCACAACAAAGGGAAGGTCGAGAGAAAAAGAGACGGAAAAGAGAAATGATTTCTACACAACTATCAGCCTGACGTGCCGTCGGGGTTGAACATTCACTGCCCAATCGTCCTACGCACCGACCTCTCAAGAATCATTAACTGCACTAAAGCCTACTTCATACAGTACCCCGAGCGAGAATATACCAGACTCATTGGAATGAGAAGTACCCGTACCAATTTGTTCTCGACAACCCAATGGAGCCTAGACCATTCAGGTACTTTTCTCACGGGCATCCAGCCAGCAAGGGTAAAGAAAAAAGCATGCATGTAGGACAGAACGCATGACCAAAGCAGAGATGAGAAAAAAAACGGATAGTCAGCAGCCAATGAAATCATGTTGACGGTACGCAATGATTTCATCCAGTCACTCCCAGTCCTCGTCGCTGTCGTCGGCCGCCGGGTTCTTCTTCTCCTTGGGGCTGCCGGGCGTCTTGCTGGTGGCGCCGCTGACGAGGTCGTAGCTGGCGTCGCTGTCGGCCTGGGAGCGCTCGTCGCTGTTGCGAAGTCTCGAGGCGGTGTCCTTGTCGGAAGAGACGGCCTTGGCGGCGGGGTCGGTGGGCTTGAGGGTGCCTTGCGAGGTGGCGAGAGGGTTGGGGGTGGAGGTCTTGGACGACGAGCGGTCGGCCTCGTCCTCCGAGTCATCGTCCCAGCCGACCTCTTCGTCGGCGCCGGAGGCGGATGCTAATTACCGGATTCGGTTAGGGGGAGATCAATCACGCCGAGATCCCTGACGGGGAGATGAACTTACCCTTGAGCATCTCTCTCCTCCGCTGCTCCTCGCTCTCGATGACGTGCCGGAGGAAATAGTACCGCGTCCAGAAAGGCTTGTACTCGACCTTCTCCGGAACCAACGCCTCCATGGACACCCGCAGCTCGGGATACTTCTCCAAGTCCTTCGAAATATCCGCAGTCTTCTTGTCAATGTCAAACGACGCGATCCAGCCCTCCCACTCCGGGCTATCCGGGTCCTTCAGGAAACTTTCGAGAGCAGAATGGATGGCGTGCAGCTGGGCATCGAAGCGGGTGGTGTGGATCACACGCTTGCCCTGGGCGTCCTTGCTCTCGAAAAGCACCTTGGATGAAGACGAGCCAGCCGGAGCGTCGGCGTCGTCCGGTCCGGTGATGGTCACGGCCTCGCGCAAGAAGGAGCGGATGTTGGTGCCGAAGCGGAGCAGCGCCTCGTCGGCGGCATCCTCGGCCTTCTGGATGTCCTTCAGCCGTTCGGCGCCCAGCCCGCGCAGCCGCGAAAGCATGCCCTCGGCCTCCTTGACAATGTCGGCCGGCAGCGACTCGGCGCGCTCGCCCGTCTCCGCCGCGGGCTTCTCCGGGGCGGCGGGGGCATTGACTTCGATGGTGTTGCCGTCCTTGTCGGTGACGATGGTCTTCTTTGTGTCGGCGGCGGCGGCAGCGTCGTCGGCAGGGATCTGGGGGAGTGAGGCCGAGATGTTGCGCGTGTGCGAGAGGACGGTGGTGCGGAGGTCGGTCAGGCCCTTGCCGGCCTGCTCGAGCGCAGGCCCCGATTGCTGGCGGGCAGTTTCATAGTAAGTCTCGCCCTGTCCGCAGCGGTTAGCAGGGCGGCAGCAAGCGTTGGGCGGATTGGGGGGAGGCCGTGCCTGCTTCTTCACGGTGCCCCAAAGGCCGCCGATGCGAGCGGCCCAGGGGCTGTTGCTGATGGCCTTGTAGGCGTCTTGGACCTCGGTGTTGAAGTCTTTGGCGGGCTCGGCGGGCTTGTCGCTGGGCTGAGCGGGCTTGTCGCGGCGGTCGTCGTCGGGGAAAGTCTCCTCCTGGATGTGGTCGTAGGCGACGTCCATGGCGGGCCGAAGCGGGGCAGCGCGCGGCTACCTGTAGCGGGCTCGGCGGGGGGTCGATTGTGGCGCGCTGCGAGGTTGTGTGCGGGTGGCTTGCGACGTGTGCGAGTGTGCGCGGCGGGCTGGCGAGTCCGTGTCGGTGGTGGGTGCTCGAGGCCGACGCGCGTGTGGAGCTCTGGTGATGGCCGCTGGTGCAGTGCGGCTCTTCCCGCCGCGACGCCGCAAACAGCAACCGTTGCCGCTGCAATTTCAGAGCCAAGACGTGCTGATGCAAATATGTGCGCAGTGCTGCGCCGCGATCTATTAGAGCTTCTATATGCCCAGTCCAGCGCCGTCTATGCCTTCGTACTCCGTCAACGCCGTGTGATGCAACATGTGCTCCCTAGACGCGCCTTTCAGCGCCGCTTCTTGCCAACCACCTTGGTAAAGCCGTCCTCGTCGACCTCTGGCTCCACCTTCTCCTTGGGCTCTGCCGCCACCAGCTGCGGTGCGTCGCCCATGTCCATATCGCCGTCCTCGGCGGCGTCGGCGTCGGTGTCGGCGTCGTCATCGTCGTCGCTATCGCTCCTGTCCTGAGTGCCCTCCTGAACGACCTCGACGTTGGTCAGGTTGGGGCCCTTGCCCCTGCGCTGCCGCCACCTGCGCTCCATAGCGTCGACCGTCTCAAAGACATTGTTGTTAAGCTCGTTCTTGATCTTCACGACGGTTGCGGCCACTGCGACCTCGCTGTCGTCCTCGAGGCGCACTTCAAACTCGTCCTCCATGACCTGCAGGAGGATGGTCTCGACATCGAGCTGGTCGGTGTCAGGGTTGGTCTCGAAAACGTCGACGATAGCGCCGGCCAGCCAGTCGCGCTTGTCGGCGCCGTCAGGGCCGCCGAATTGGCTCTGGATGGCGACGGTCAGGGCGGGCCAGGCCTGCAGGGCGAACCAGATGCCATGGCCAAAGCGCTCGGACTTGAATTCGGCTGCGACCAGGTCAGAGGGGCGGCGCGGCGATGAGCGGTCGGGGCGACTCACGCGTGGGGTTTTCGTTCGACATGAGGGTGCTGTGGGGGAGGCTGAGCAGAGCTTTGGAGGCGTCGTTGGAGTGCGGGTGCACAGCAAGCGGGCGTAAAAAATGATGCGCTGTAGCGGGCTAGACTTGACCATCAGTGTGGGCGCATGACGTATCCCTGCACGCCGTGGACCCTCGATGGAATTATGCGCCGGCCGCCCATCCAAATTATTCACGCCTGAACCTCAGCCCACCCCCTTTCTTACAACCCCATCCTTCCGGCTCCCTGCCGCCTGTCCCTCCTGCTGCTGTCTCTGGCCAATCCATCGCCGCCTTCTCCTGCGCTTTTCCAGCATGCTCCGCGTCTGACCTCCTTGATTCCTGCGCGCGACCCTGCCGATTCCGGCAATCTGTTGATCCTACGGACGAGCCATGGTTCTGAATACGATCACCGTTGGCGCCGCCGTCACGCCAACTGTCATCCAGACTTATATTTCGCATGTGCGCCGTCCGCGCTTCCCTCCCAGCAACCTCTCCCGCTGACCGATCCCCGCAGTACCTCAACCGCAAGCCGCTTCACGGCAAACCAACCGCCCACCTCGGCTATCACGAAGGTCTGCAGCTCGTCCGAGAATTCCTCCATTATGCCGCCGAACACACTGTCGAAGAGGTCCAGGCCTTCACCCAGCAGTGGGTGCCGGTCCCAGCCTGGGTCAAGACCGAAGAAGTGACCGTTTCGTCCGCTCTACTTTCCAAAGCTGCCGATATGCTTCAAACGCAATTGGGCCCGGATGGCATCGACCTGGTTGGCGGTAAGACATGGTGGCAGTGGCGGCGCGACAACGCTGAGCTCAAGGCCGAGTGGATTGAGATGCGGGGAGACTACAACGAGCGCAAGGAGGCCAAGGACGAGCTGGGCTCGCGCATCATGCTCTACATCCACGGCGGCGCATATTACTTTGGGAGTGTCGACGAGCATCGTTACCAAATGCAGCGCCACGCGCGGAAACTCAAGGCACGCATCTTCGCCCCTCGATACCGTTTGGCGCCCCAGTTCCCTTTCCCCTGTGGCTTGCAAGATGCCATTGCTGCCTATCTTCACCTCCTGGAAAAGCACGATCCATCGACTATTGTAGTTGCCGGTGATTCTGCAGGAGGTGGTATGGCGTTGGCCATGCTGGTCGTATTGCGCGATCAAGGAATACCACTGCCCGCTGGAGGAATTTTGCTTTCGCCCTGGGTGGATTTGACCCACTCCTTCCCCAGTCTGAGTGGAGACGGAAAATGGGATTATATTCCTGCACATGGCTTCGTGCACAAGCCTTCAACCTCCTGGCCACCTCCCAACGACGATGACATGCAGACTATCAAGGAAGCTTCGCAAGAGCTGAATGCAAAGTCTGGAAAGATCAAGGATCTCGCCGGGAACCCGAAGGACCTGGCCGTGGACCATCAGAAAGACCGCGCCCGTGGCTACTCGATAGAGCAACCCCGCGATGGTGAAACTCTGCCGTCGACCGATGAGATTCGGTCCAACGCTGCTCCACCGCCTCCTCCGGTGCTTTCGGTCAACATTGATGGCCAAGTAATCACCATCAAGGACCAGATCCAGCTCTATGCTGCCAACGAGCTCATCACCCATCCTTTGGTGTCACCCATACTCCAACCGACTTTAGGTGGCCTTCCACCCCTTCTGATTCAGGTGGGTGGCGGGGAGCTTCTTTGCGACGAGCAAATATACATCGCGCACAAGGCCGCCTCGCCCATGGACTACCTCCCCGACCTCTCCAAGATGACGCCCGAGGAGCAAGAGAAAGTGCGGGAACAGGCTCAGAAGTATCCGCCGACCGACGTGAAACTCGAAGTCTGGGACGATCTTTGCCATGTCACGCACACGCTGAGCTTCACTCGGCCGGCAAAACTCATGTACCGTGCCGTCGCACAGTTTAGTGCCTGGGCTCTCGCGAGGGCGCAGAATAAGCCAATCGACATTCTTGATGACGACGCCGTTTCTCACATCAGCAGCTCGTCAGAGTCAGGCAATGATCGCGAAGCAGCGACCAGCTCGGCGGACACGCTGCAGCGGACCAAAGAGCAGATTCAAGACGGTGCGCAGGAGTCTGAGCCAAAGGCCAAGAACGGAAGTCAAGAATCGGTAGTGGGAAGAGCCGGGGATGCCATACCGCCTTTCAAGAACCACATGATCCGCCAACGGATCGACCGCCACGGTGCCATTAGGGATCTGGAACCCGCATCAGAGCTAGAAGCGCTGCAACTCCCGGCGTCTGAGATTGGTGTCATCAAGGAAGGACCAGTGAAGAAATGGATGGGCATCCAGGGGAGGTGGGCAAAGAAGTTTGAGAAGGAGAAGCGCGCTGTACAGAAGAAGAGGATCGAGGAGTTTGCACAAGGGTATGAGGAGTTTGAAGGCGAGACTCCACCACCGACAGCACTCGCGGGCCGACGACTGAAGGACAAGGATATGCCGAAAGCGAAGATAGCCAAGGGCTGGGGTCTCGCCATGTGGAGTGGGTGGGGAAGCAAGCACGACCAGATGACGATCAAACGCGAGACGCAGGCAGACGGCGTCAAGCAGGAGGTAGTGGACGAGGGCGGAAAAGGTTCGGCAGAGCGGGAATCAAAGTCACGAGCTCGTTCACTGAGCACCAACAGCAAGAAGAAAAGTAAGCGTTCGATCGCCTCCGGCCGTTCTCGTTCTCGCCGACGCACGATCACCGACGAAGGACAGACCGATTCCTCTGTCCCCCCTTCCCCCACTCTCACCCGAGGCGCTCTCGCCGCCCCTGTCGCCGACGCCGACGATGACAACAGCACCCTGGCCATCCCTGCACCGACAAAGCCAGGCACAAGCGCTGCCTCTGTCACCGCCACTATCTCCACTCGCGCCCCTGAAGACGCCCTCAGCATCAACACTGCCGCAAACTCCACTTTCTCCTCGCCCTTCCCAAGCCCTGGAGCTGGACAACCTACTGTGGTGATATCTGAACATGCCGCCGAGGGAGCGCCCCCTACAATCATCCCATATACCAACAACTCCAGCACGCGCCCTTTCAGAGATGGCATCGCGTACCCTTTCAAGCTTAACGCTGGCAATCACAAGGCCAACCCCAGCACCACTACGCTTATGAGCTTTCAGGACAGTATCAGGAAGAGCATGGAGACGAGCAGCATTGCTGAATCTGCCACCAAGGCGGATGATGGCGAAAGGGATGATAAGGATGATCACGAGGAAAAGAAGATGGAGACTGTCGAAGAAAAGATTGTCGAAAGCCAGAACGAAGATTCTGGGGAGCCGGCGGCGGAAGATGCTGCGGCTAAGGCGGACGCGCCCGAGAGGCCGGCGGCGCCGGAGAGGTTTATTACGGCTCAGGAATTCTAAGCATTGTCATTGGTTTATATAGAGGAGGTGAAGCACAGTACATACGCGGTAGGACACTTTGCTCCCTTGGTTCTTTCTTTTTTTTTTTTTGACTTCGTCTGCGCATCGCACGAAATCCTAACCTTCTACTCGTATACCCTGCATTTTTGGCTGTTTTGAATATACGCGCAGTTTTTGGGTGGTTCGTTCGAGTTTGGTTCGTTGATCAGATAGTCGTGGTATTGATTTAATCGTTTGCATTCCATCGCTTGACCGTTACACACGTTCCTGCTACAACCTCGATCCTTGCAATCGAAGAACCTCCATCCACACTTCACACTACCTTGTCAAGGTCAGCTCCCAACGCTTTTTCGCTCTCCGCATGCAGCTCACCGAGGTAAAGTAGCCTTGCGCCGGTCAACATGGCAAAGGGTGGGTTGGCGTTTACATCAAGGGCGATGCAAGGTGCTGGATTCAACACCTGCGAATGGACAGTGATGACTGACCGGTGAAACTACCATCAGATGACGTCTCGGAAACTGACGGAAAAGGGAAAAGATGACCATCAGATCTTGGCGACTGAAGCGTCTTATCATTGTTGGGAACAATAAATATATGCGAGTACAGCCAACCGCCACCAGGATTGAGGGGCAAATTCAGTCGGGGAGCGTGGCCATGCAGCAGGCCAACATATAAAGGTCACGTTTGGTCCTACTGATATGAGGTTTGTCTGGTCGCAATATGTTCAGATGAGCTTTGCAAAGTTCCAGGCTTGACCAGTCCTTTCTTGGTGGCCCATCAGAACATCGACAAAGCCAATGCCAATTTATCCCATGTCAGCTGGACAAGGCAGATTCCTCCGCTGCCTGACAGATAACAGACTGCCGCGACCGCAATTGCGACACCTCGCATCGTGAAGAGTGAGACCATTGGGGGGCCGGCCAACGCTGATTCGACTATTTTGCAGCCTGCCATGGGTGGCGCACACCAACATTGCAAGCGAGGTGATAGCAACCGAGCTCCAGCCAGTTTAGAAATACTAACGACTGTTCCAGTCTACCGAAGAGCGATCGGCGTCGCGATATCCTTGCTTTGCTCCAATGGGGAAGCTGATATTAATGGTAAGGACTAGACCGAAAGCTAGAGACCGAAGGCAAACCCCACATGAGACCGAAAGAAAACACTCTTTTCTCGCCCCACCTGAGGCGGATTCGTTTTTCGTCAGCTTTCGCTTTCCTCTGACGGCTCGCAAACACCTATACACGCCTTGAAGTAACCGAGAAGACCAGAGAACGAAAGTAAGACATCCAAAAATGAAAAATGAATCCCCTTGTCAAAAAGTTCCTTCTCACATAATGATGCAGCCACCACGCCTCTTGTTGGCACCGCTCTTCGAGTGTGCCTTGCCCTTTGAGTGTGCTCTGCCCTTCGCGTCTACTCCACCATTCGAAGTCTGTCCTGTCTGACGACCACCGTTGAGCAGCTTCTTCATGGACTTCGAGTTGCCATTCTGGTAGGCGGTGCTCGGCCTGGTCTGGTTTTGCCAACCACCGCTTGCCCTTGGTCTCGCGTCGACATCGGTCTCCGAATCCAGTGTCTCGACCCTTACTGGCGGCCTGACTGAAGCTCCTTGGCCCATCATGATAGGATCATGCGCGAATGATCCTAGGTTACACGCCATTGGCCTGTCGGAAGAAGGCTGATTGGGCATGGGAGACCCATTCTCGGTACATCCCCAGTAGCGATGATGCTGTATCAACTGGTCCATCTGCACCTTGCTCAGAAACGTGGGGCATGTCCCGAGACTTGGGCCGACAGCGTTGTGGTTGCTGTTACCGTTCCGAGTCTGGATTGCGTACTCTTCTGACAGTAAGCAGTGGCTCTGACACACAAACATCCGAAACCAATCTCGACACACCGAAACCAAACCCATACCGAAATGAAATTACATACCCAAGTTGCCGAACGGGTCCTCTCCTCCAGGAAAGCCGCCTAATTTCGATTTGATGACGTTGTAGGTGCCATATCTCATCCCGAGGACTGTCACATCCCTCAAGTCCTGCTCACTCTCACACCACCCCTTCATCATGCGCTGCAAGTCACTGTGGAGGGTCTGGATATGCGCTGCACCCGGCTCATCCGTGGCACCACCATGAGGGGTAAGCGCCGACTTGACCGACCGTTTCTCCTCGATGTCGATGTTGCCTATGCGCAGCTTCAGCAAAACCAACGACGGTTCATCGACAGCGTCTGGAACTTACTCAAACCCTTGCGAGGATCGAAGACCGGATTCAAGCCCTGGTCGAAGATGAATTCCGACAGGTTGTCACGTTGCTGAGGATAGGATAGGGGTCGAGGTTGCCGCTCTACCTCTGCTGTGGTCCTGAAGGCCACTTGCCTATCAACTCGGCTCGTCTTCTGCGCTCCCGCTGGCAGAGCGAGTTCTCCAAGCTCAACAGACCCGGCCATTTGTTGTTGCGGTGATGGATGGCCGTGGCTCGCGTTCGACATGATGAGTTCCACGTTGTTTCTCGTCGTCTGGAGATTATCCTGGCTGGCAACTTCATTGGCCTGTTAGCAAGGACATCAGCTTCTGCCGTCGTCCTATGCACTGTTTCATACCCATGATTCACCGGAGATACGCGAGACCTCTTTATCGATGCGCGTGGGAGACGGGCCGTTGGGACGATGGAACCCCGGTGCTGCGATGGTTAGGGTGGGGCCTGGGCTTTGATGTCACGGCTATTGGTATCGGATCAGTCGCAGATTTTGCGGTTGTGCAGTGACGCTGGGAGTGCTAGAGCAAATGGAGAATCATCAGGCGGCTTTTGTGTTCTGGATTGAGGTTGGTGAAAGTGGAGATTGAGGTCTGGGCCGCCGGGCGTCGCCTCACTTGGAGTCGGCAGGGCTGGCTGTCATGTCCACCACACCCAATCATTAGAATTCGGTCCTGGTACCCCCATAGCCCCCCCACTTTCGTAGGCAGCGTATGTTCTCTTGCGATAGAAGTCCGTTTGTGTGTATAAAGCAAACATACACCGCACATTATCTCCAGCCTGTCTTACACTCACTCCCGTACAATGTGACCTCAAATTAATCGTAATTCGATACACGTCTTGCATGGGGTCATGAAGCCCTCGCTTTTACCTTTGTTCGATTAAACCTGTTTAGGGGCTGCTACCGAGGCCACACTTTTCCGATATGCGATTCTGCATGTGCGGCGTATCGTCCAAGTAGCTCAGCGACACGTCAATACTGGAAAGATGAAGGATTTTTCGCCAGAACCATTCGGGCTCCATCCCGAGCTATAAGCAAGGGTGGGGGAAAAAGTGTGGACGACCCCTGGTCCGCTCAGCCGAACGCTACATGTAGGTCGCCCGAGTCCAATCGAGCCGCGTCCCAATCGAGGCAGGCAGGCAGGCTGAAGGTGTGTATGATCCACGTCAGCATGTGCTTTCGTGCCGAAGCGGCTATCTTCTACGTTCAAAGTCTGGCCATGCCCCGCTTACCCCCCGCCCGCTGAGGAGCTGAAAAGCTTCGACTTCTTTGCACCGGCCGATGCTTGAGCTTGTTCTCCATCCAGGCAGACACCTTGAGTCTTGCGAATTTCCAGCCATGGATTTGGCTGGAGGTACCCACGATGACGGCATCCACTCGATCATGCAAGAAACCACGAATACACACGCCTGGGACCATTTTCAGAATGGGATCTATACGGAGCAGCAGTGCAGCTCATTCGGAGAGCCTACTGAGAACGCTGACCAAGTTATCGAGGTTGTGCCCTTATTCCGACTCGACAAGCAGGGCTGATAATCCAACCCGAGCGAAGCCTGAGCGGTTCAGCCTTTGCGAGAAGGAGCTCGAGCCCGCCTGCTCCTGGCAGGTAGAACTCGCAGAGTTGTATCGTACAGGCGAACAGTTCGATGCCAACACCCACACTGTTGCCGAACTGGAATGCGACGCCGGCCGGGTAGATACTTGGGCCATCGAACAGTTCACAGCGCCAACGATCGAGACCGAGTCAGTCTTTCCAGTAGAAGATACACAGAGGCTTTCTCCAGGTTGCAACAGTGATGTGGCACTCGAAGATCTAGAACTCCTTTTTTCAACGCAACCATCGGACACATTTGGAGACATTTTGCGGGGCGTGCCTGAAGGGGGACAACATTTCGGAGAGGAAGTTGCAGGGCACAAAGAAGACAAGGTGACCGGATTCTTTTCACTATTGGCTTTGGCTTTTGGCCTTGCGTTGACGAACATCGGTTCAGTGTTCGAAAAACCCCGTGGAACCCAAAGGTCGGACGAATGAATCAGCGCGCGGTCAGATTAAAATTTCTCGTCTCACAGACCGTTATCCAGTAAAAGCTAATACATCAAGTCATTATAGATCAACAACGGGCGGCATATTCACAGCGGCTTGATTCCACGGTCTTCCCGTGCAGCGAAGACGGATGTAACAAGAAGTTCATCAGAAAAAGCGGACTGATGTACACCTAGCCCCATACATATCTCGCTCCGGCATCCAGTAACAGCTAGCAGGAAGCACACAAAGAGCCACATGGCGACGAAAGATAGACCGTACCCGTGCGCCGACTGCCCGAAAACCTTCCTGTGGCCCAAGGATCTGAAGCGGCATCGGCGGAGCAAACATTCAAGTAAGCTAGACGAGGATCCTCGGCTCGTTTGTCCCATTTCGAGCTGTAAATATCATCTTCAGGGCTTCAAACGGAAGGACAAGTTGCAGCAACATCAGAACAAGCACCACCGAACCCTTTCACCACCGAAGTCCGGGATTTCCGATGATTTGGAAACAAGAGGAAACGAGATCGGCTGCACACTTCAACCACGCCGGGATGACAACCGTACAAACATGGCCCCAGTTGTATTAGAGTGGGAGACGGAGTACTTGGGCTCCCTGGGTGGACTTTTTGCATCGGACAATTGCTGAAGGCCGATCACTGAGGGCAAAATCCACAGCTTCGGGTGTGGACATCTGGTTTCTTTTCCTCTTTCACTTTCAGTGGGCTGGTGGGAACTCATGAAAAATCACTGCAGAGCTTTTACAACTTGAAAAGAATTGTAAAAGATTATCCAATTTATGTAAACTCAAAGGATCCTCCCAGCATATGCTCCGTGACGTTGCTCAGTGATATTCCATGTGCTCTTCGACTGAGCCTGCAGAATTCCATGTCTCGCTTTGAGCATAGATTGATGTAGCAAGCTCTACAGACGATTGGCGATTGCCTGGAAGCCCCGCGACCTCCGTCCGGTAACGTGGAAGTGCCTTGAGCTTTATGCCCGCGATCCAACCCCTCAACTGTCGGTACTTTTCAACTGGCGGTCTCGCCACTATAAAAACGAGGATAGTAAGGGGAATTGCTACCGCGAAGAACTGCCAAAAGCCTTGGCTACCGGGAGCCGTATCTCTGTCCATACTGAAGAGGCCAGTCGTGAACGAAAGCGGGACAAAAACCACGGCAAGGTAGGTCAAGCGAGTAACATTCGCAGCTTCGGCCAATGATTGGCGGCTGTCGGCAATTTGAACCATGGAAGTGACTATCGGGAGCATTCGTTCGAACCTCTCGCCAAAATCTGCCACACTTGCCGCCAGGTGACCATAATCCTGTGCAAGAAGTTCCAGGCCATCCTCGCCTGCTTGTGTCTGGTTGGAGTGGCGGACGAACCGTGCGACATGGTGTAATTTCTGTTGTGAAGACATGCTTCTCCGACGCCAACTCTGGAGTGAACGGATATCCGAATCCAGCCGATCCAACAGCCAAAGGACACTTGGACCATCTTTGACCGAGTATTCGTATTGCTTAATGCTGTGATGCATGACCGTCAAGTAATTCACCCACTCCGCGGCTATGATTCGCAGTGGATAATATGCCAGATGGATCAATGCCGGAGACTCGGGATCAAACAATATCGGTTTTTGCCTCTTCCAATAGTACTGTAAATCATCCAACATGCTCGATCTTCTTGGCCCGGAGGGACAAGTCGAGGCATTTTTGGCACCGGGGGGATCCAAGAAATCTTCATACCCGCCGAGAAAAGGCTCCGACACCATATTCGAATGCAAGACTTCCTTCTCGTGACCATCTGCGTCATAGTAGACGTTGCTGATTGGCGGATCTACAAGTATGATACCTGAATATCCATAAGCGGAGGCATACGATGTGTGGGAAAGAAACGTACATATCCAAGATTTGTTGGGCAGAAACGTTTTCAAGATCGAACAGGAATGCTGAGCCAACCCTATCCGCACGCCTTTTGTCTTTGGGAGAAGGACAACCTTTCTGCGCACATTCGATGTTCGGAGAAGCTCTCTCATCTGGAGTTCAGTGTCCTTGAAAACGATGGTACGATGATAGTGAATGTTGATGTATCTATCAGTTCTCCGTCGGGATGGTAGCAGCGCCATGTCGGGAGTTTGTGTAGAGACGTTCGGCCACGGTGAGTGAAGATGCGAGGCGAAGAACAGAGGGTCGACATGTAGACTCGATCCAAGCACTTCAACGACATCTCTTGTCAGGTCTTCAACAACGAGAATTCTACCCCGCAAGACCCTCGTCTCCACCTTCTGAGTTTCTTTGAGTATTTCTCCCAGCTTCTGGAGACTGATTTCACAGGTCTCTGGTTCGTCGCTGTCTGCCCAAAACTGCGATAGTGCAAGGCGGCATCGAAAGTGTTCCTGTCCCTTGTCTGCGAGGAATCTCGTGAGGCTTTTGATACTAGGATTGCGTTCGCTTTGCTCCGTCACAAACTGCTGGTATTTGGCCATAGACGCTGCAAATGCTCTGAGAACTCGAGCTCGTGAAGTTGTTTTCGATGGTGCTTCCGAAGGCAGAGGATATAGCCTGGGAGTGTCCTGTGATGCTGTCGGAGGCTCAAGTCGACTGGGGTGGTGCGACCGGTGAAAATCATAGCAGTTTGCAGCGGCTGATCAATCATCGTCTCGCTGCCTGTCAGACGTGGGTCCTTGGCCCTGTCTCCAATCAACTTCCAACACATGCAGCTGCAGCCGAGGGTCACACATCCTGTAGCCTTGCTTCAACCCCCACGGCGCTATTGTCAGTTCTTGTGGGCACAATCCTTTCGGGAAGACCATATGAGTTCACAATTCCAGCTAGAAAAGAGCTTCATCCATCTTAAACAGCATTCAATACGACGCTGTTGCACTTTTTGTTTCTCTTCTCTATTCCTTAAGTCGCCAGGAAAATAAATCAAAACGTGTGGCAGGCGTAGTGAGTAATCTGACAACCTTCAGAAAGGCTGAAGTATCCCTGTAACCCTTGCATGGCCCGAGCGCTTCTGGAGATGCCCCACCGCTTTGACTTACTGTATACAGTCTTTTGAGCCGTCTGATATGATGCGGCATTATCCTCGCTTACAGGCTGAACTTCAGCCTCGTCGGCAAGTGACAACATGCTCAACGAGGAACGAAGATATTTCAATAAACGGGGGCGAGCTACCTGTAAAGCTTGCGTGGTGTTCTCTCCTTCCTTAATTTACTTCATCAATCAAGAAGCAACATGGCTACCGACGGGCAATCAAATGATCCGATCGCGCAATTTCTTCACAACTACGGGAAGGACAAGGCTTACTACGAGAGCCTGGCGAATTACGTGAAGAATCTCTGCGAAGGATTCATGAGGAATCAGCAAATTGATGGAACTGTCACCGCCCGTGCCAAAGACAAGACTAGTCTGGATATCAAGGTCAATCGGCGGCACCGGCAGAAGAGCTACGCCACAGTTAATCAGATCAAAGCAGACATCGCAGATCTTTCGGGAGTGCGCATAGCTTTGTTCTATCCATATCATCGGGATCTCGTGGGCAAGTTCATACATGAGGATTTCGACGTTGTTGGGAGGGTGGTGCATCCAAAGAACCCTTCGGACGAAACGGGACAAGACCGCTTCGACGCTGAGTACGAAAATCGGTTCCGTGGCTACAATGCCACTCATTACCGCGTTCGCCTGGGGGAGAAGAATGCCAAGAGAAACTTTCGCCCGGATCTGGTCGAGATTCAAGTCATGACTGTCTTGCAAAGCGCTTGGTCGGAGGTAGAACACAACATCCTCTACAAAAAATTGGAGGGCAACCCATCTTATCCGGAACGGCAGCTTCTCGATGGCCTTAGTGGCCTCGTCTCTGTCAGCGAGCTCTACTTGGAGCAACTGAACACCATGTTCAACACTCGGGTCGAACTCCAGAAGGCGCAGAACGAGCCATTTGCCAACAAGTACGAGCTTGGATCCTTCCTGTTTTCCAGAATGCGAGAAACGAAACAATCCGATCAATTCACCCTGTCCTCTGTGGAGCTGCTTCGAAGGTTCCTGGGGCTCAGCTGTTTCAAGCTGGACACAAAGGAAAAACTCGGCCAAATGCTCAATGAAATCAACATTGGCACCGATCTTACGTCCAACTTCACATACCCTTACAGTGAGAAACCCAATGTGTCTCTTGTCATCATGGAGCGGCTCTACCCAAGGACCAAAGGAACTCTGAAAGACTCCCTCTCCCCACGCGAAGAGCGAGATCTTTGCAGCGTTCTCATCAGCACCATCATCTCATTGGATGAGCTGTTTCCTCCAACGTCATTCTGGGAGAAGGAGCTGACCGACAACGAGAGATCCTCAGCGGGGCCGTCACAGCAACTGGATAATCTCAAGTGGATGATGAACGCTCAGGCCCCAAGAAATGTCTTGCTCGGCCACTTGAATCCTCTCAACAAGGAGGAGCGGGACACGCTCGTGAGTCTTTGGAAGTGGTTTTCCAACCATAAGTCAAAGTATGTCCGTTTCGTCTTCGACATTTCTAAGCTTGGCCATCTTCGAGAATTTCCGCAGGACATAGCAGCTCTCGAGAGAGTTTACCACATGGCAAAAGATCTGCTCGGCGTGGTTTGACTTGAATTGAATTGGCCGATATATTTCTTCAGTCAGTTTCCTACTATTTCTTTTAGTTTCTTTTTTTTTTCTATACCTTAACTTAAACATTTGCTGAATGTATATCATATGCCATTCACGAGTACATAGCTGGTCTCAATTGCTCTTGCCTTTTCGGCCTTTGGGGTATGCAATCAATCAGTTGCCCAATCGGCTTCTTCCCTGCGAAGCCGATCTGCAGCCGGTCGTGCCATGTGGCCGCATCAGCCGCACGGAGTCGGCACCCCAGCGTGTCCAGGGGCTATGTATTAGCGCCACGATAGATTGCCGTAAAGGTTTTGTGCACAGAAAAAATTCGCTGTCGAAAAGCGGCGTCCTTTTGTCTTCGCCGCTTGCTCGCCAGAGCTTGCACACGGGGACATGTGCTAGCCAATCAGGGACTAGCCTGCCATCGATTCCCGTCGTCCGCCTCTTCCCGCACGGCGATACGGCTGCTCTGGGCGTCGAAGCGATTGCGGAGTCATCCCGTGAACACGCCCACTCGACCGTTGAGATCCCTTCATCTATCTTGTCCGTACATGCACCATTGACGCGAAGCCGGCGTAGACAGGGAGAGCAAGAGGCTGGAACGGACGACGTCATCAACCGAGGCTATGGGAGCGCAAGAACAGGACCCGGAGACCGTTTCGCGGACCTCCAGTCGTCGCCGCGTGCCGCAGGTCAACGACTATAAACTCCGTCGACAATCGCAAGAGAAGCAGGACCGGGAGACCCAGCAGGACAGGTTATCTGAAAGGCGTCAGAGAGAACAGCAGTCGCAATATGGGGACAACAATCCAGCATGCGTCCCCCCGGCTTCGATGAGCATACGTCCGCCTGCTAAACCTGTTCGGACCATCTCCGTCTCGACTCCGAGCGGAGAATCGAAGAGGGTCAAGGAAAACGAAGGCGACGAGGACAGGGACGCTCGGCGGAGCAAGAACGATGTCGGGTGGCGAAGAGTTGTGCGCAATTTCAGTCCATCGTAAGTCTGCGTCTTCCACATCGAAACACTACCCCTTACTTTCAACTTTCATCGATACATGTTCAAATGCCGAATCGGACTGTTGACAACTGGCAGCTGGTTCTCCGTAACCATGGGCACGGGAATCGTCGCCAACCTCCTGGAAGGCATGCCCTACAATGCTGCCTGGATCCACTGGCTCTCCATCGTCTTCTTCGCCCTCAACACCGTCCTCTTTTCCCTCGCCTTCCTGACGTCCATCGTACGGTACACGCTCTACCCGGAGATCTGGGGCGTCATGATCCGCGACCCCATCAACTCGCTCTTCCTCGGCACCATCCCCATGGGCTTCGCCACGCTGATCGAGATGTGGGTTCTGGTCTGCGTGCCAGCCTGGGGGCCGTGGGCCGCCACTTTCGCGTGGGTGCTGTGGATGATCGACACGGTTGTCGCGGCGGCCGTGACCCTTTCGCTCTCGGTGCTGGTGTAAGACTTCTCTCCCTCCCCCTTCCCGGTCCGAGTAAATGCTGAGACATCACGGCCAGAATGATGCAGACGCACGAGCTCAAGTCTCTCGAACGCTTCACGGCGGCGCAGCTGCTCCCCATCGCAGCCACCATCGTCGCGGCGGGGACGGGAGCACGCGTGGCGGAGATACTGCCGGACCCGCAGTGGGCGCTCGGAACCGTCATGACGAGCTATGTGCTCTGGGCCATGGGCACGCCCATGGCATTCGTCGTCATTGCCATGTATTTCCAGCGGCTGGCGGTGCACAAGATGCCGCCGCGCGAGGTCATCGTCAGCTGCTTCCTGCCGCTGGGCCCGCTGGGGTTTGGCGGGTTCGGGTGAGTCCACTCCAGCATGCAACATGTCACTGGCTTTAGACTGACACTCAGCTCGCCAGAATCATGTACCTCGGCAAGGTCTCCCGCACCGTCTTTCCGCTCACCGACACGCTCGATCCAACCGCAGGATCTGTCGCGTACGTGCTCGGCTTCTTCGTGGCGCTGATCATGTGGGGGTTCGGGCTGGTGTGGTTCTTCATCGCGCTGGTGTCCATGTGGCAGGCGCGGCCGTTTCCGTTCAACATGGGCTGGTGGGGCTTCACCTTCCCGCTCGGCGTCTTCGCCACGTCGACCATCCAGATCGGCGTCGAGATGCCGTCGGCCTTCTTCAAGGTCCTCGGCCAGGTCTTCAGCGTCGCCGTCATCTTGCTGTGGTGTCTGGTCGCCGCCCGCACCGCCCGCGGCGCATGGTCTGGGAAGCTGTTCTTTGCGCCTTGCTTGGCGAATCTGAAGAAGGATGGGGAGGACGAGGGGATTGGTGGGGGAGGCGAGGCGGAGAGGGTGAGCGCTGCGGCGTGATGGTCTGTATTTTTAGAAGTAGCTGTGGAGAAGAAGATTGCGCAGTGCAGCTACCCGACGCATGACGCCAAGTCTAGAACAAAGACCAGGCCGCGGCCATGGCTGCCTCGGCGAGATTGCTTGCCTGAGAGCCCCAGCCCAGAACCCCAGTCAGTCGTCATCTGGTGCGCCGCGCCAAAACCCAAGCCCCCCGGGGAGAGGGAGCCTTCATCCTCAGCTCAACCTCCAAGCCCGCAACCGTACTCTCCCTCCCTACAACGCCCTCCGACGCAGCCCGCCTCAAAACCGCAACCGCTTCGCCCTCGCCTCGCCGCTCTTACCACTCGCACGAGTACACCACGCCTCCTCCGCCGACCATAGCCCCGATCTATACTCCAACGCGACACCCACCAACACACCTCAGCAACCATGTCGGAAGCCTACGAGCGCGAACGGTACGTCCACTCCCCCCCCTCCTCTCTCGCCGCAAAACACGGGAACTGCGTAGCCACATTGCACAGCTACGCTCTGCCCACGCGCCCCTACGCATCCACCGCAACCCTCTGCCTCACCCGGGGGACCGGGGCAGCGCGGCACGGCGCGGCGCAGCGCGGCTCAGTGCGGCTACCACGATGCGAAGCAATACCTCGCGATGCGCTGCGCCGCGCCGCGCCGCGCTGCCCTCCGAACCCAGGGACGAAGTGAACACGCCAACTCCACAACAGCACACCCACACCCCGCCAGCCGCAGACATCCATAAAACGCATCACGGACCGGGGGCGGGGGACGGGTGGGGGGTGGGAGATGGAACAGCCTCAACAGATGCGGACAGAGAAAAAAGAAAGAAAAAAGGCACACTAACGCGGCCACAGGCAAAACAACTCGCGGCTGGACGAGCTGGCCTCCAAAGTCACGGCCCTGCGCGGCGTGACCATCGACATCTACGACAACGCGCGCGACCAGCGCGTGCTGGACAACACGGTACGCACGCACGCACATCCCTCCTCCCCTCCCAAAAAAAAAAGTACGCGCGCAGCGCAGCGCAGCTGACCGGCTGATGTGTCTGTCCCAGAACGAAACCTTCTCGTCCTTCTCCTCGTCCCTCAAGGGCAGCGCGACGCGCCTCACGCGCATGGCGCAGTCGGGCAACAAGGTCGCCATCCTCAAGCTGGCCGGCATCATCGCGGGCGCCGCCATCGTGCTGTATTGGATCTGGGGGCTGGTTTTCGGGCACGGGAGTTCCAAGTAATAAAGAGGAAGGGGGAGGAGGAAAAAAAAAACACCAGGTCTATGGTTGATCTCTTCGAGGGGATTGTGGTGGCAATCGGGTTCGGGTTTCTGAGAGGAGGCTGCGCGTGGGGATGAGCATTGGCATCTGGGATAGGGCGTCGTCGGGCTGGAGTGTGGAGGGAAAGAGAAAGATGGGAGAGGACTTGGGGGCATGCGTGTGCGTCACGCGGCTGAGAAGGGGTGGCTCGCCCGTGTTGCTACAGCAGGAGTGGAGGAGAAAAGCTGGGGGGCGGTGGCGGCGGCGGTCACGCTCTGGGCTGCTACTACTACCTACACACCTGTTGCTGGGAAGAGACGCGTACTGCACGGACGGACGAGCGGCTGCTGGTCCCTACGACGGCAAATATCCCGACATCCATGCTCAGGATCGCATACCTACACTCCCAACATCCATTGGCGATGATGTCAAACGACCCCAGGAACGGCATGCACAGCTCTCAGGATCTCGTCTCTGTAACGTTCACTCCTCCATCTAGTCCAGCCAATTCGATTGAGCGTAAGCGACTGCTGGGTTTTGCGTTTTCATTCGTTCGTAGTCAATTGCTGGGCAAAAAGGACTGCGAGTGGGGCGTCTATTTTTTTTTACCAATTGTTTGGGTGTTTTTCAGCCTTTCCTCCTTTCCTCTGGGATTCTTTGGCATCTCGCGTCCCGTCGTTTATCATCATATCAGCATTAAGAATGTCCCACCCCCAAGATGGTTGCGGAAAAGAGAAGAAGAAAAGGAACAAGAGAGAGAGAGAGAGAGAGAGAGAGAGAGAGCGTGTGTGAGAGAGAGACGAAGAAGGAGCGGGGGAGAGAAATCATAGCCGACTCCCTCTTTCTCTCTCTCCCCGCAGGGTTCAAGAGCAAGTTCAAGCATACGGCATTTTCGGTCCCTTGTATTATCCAGGGCTTAGTTTGCGTGTAGTAAAAAAAAAGGATGGTTACTTCTCCTTGTTATAACCTCTCATCATTACAATTCCACACCATGCCATCAAACTTTTCTAACTTTTCCATGATATTATGTCGTTCGTATCTCCCTCGAGTCTACATCATACATACACGGACGTCATCAAGCTTGTAATGAGAGGGATAGAGAGAAGAAAAAGAGGAACGAAGCAAAAAAAAAAAAACAGAAATATTTCTTCTCATTACCACCATCGTCATTCTCGTCTTTTAACTCCGTTAAACTCCGACCTATGCTCCAACCATCCATCGACCCCGCGTTAAATGCTGTCCCCCCGCCGCAATAGAACAAAAACAATGTTTTCAATCCCACCCCCCCAGAAAATCTACCACGGATTGTCGAATAGATCACCACCCATGCCAGAGACCGGCTTGGAGGCAGACTGGTTGGACGCGGCCGGCGCGGGCGCAGGAGCGCTGCTCCACCCGCCAAAATCGTCGTCCTGCGCCACCGCGGGCGTGGAAGCGCTACCCCAGCCGGACGAAGCAGAAGCAGCAGGGGCCGCGCTGGCCGTGGTGGCGGTCATTGCAGGAGGAGCGGGGGCGGCGGCGGCGGGAGCAGCGGCGGCGGGGGCGGCGTTGGAAGAGCCCCAGACGTCGTTGGATCCCCAGGGATCGCCCATGCCGCCGAGCCCGGAGGCGTAGTTGACGGACTGCCCGGGCTGCTGCTGGGCGGGCTGGCTGGGCGCCATGGGGGAAGAGAGGTTGAAGGCCGAGCTGGTGGCGGGAGAGGCCATGGCCGCCGGCTTGGAGGGAGCGGCGGCCGGAGCGCCGAAGTCCAGGCTGAATAGATCGCCCGAGTTGTTGGCGGCGGGCTTGGGGGGAGCGGCAGCGGCAGGGGAAGTGGCGGAGGCAAAGCCGCCAAAGTTGCTGCCAAAGCTTCCGGTGCGCTGGGCTTGGGGAGCTGCTGGCTTGGGCGCATCGAAGAAGCTGCCGCCGTTGCCGAAAGAGCCAAGGCCAGACCTGGACCCAGACGGAGTGTGGTTCGATGAAGCAGATTTGGGCGTGGCGCTCATCAGATCGGCGAAAGGAGAAGGCTTAGGGGCCTGAGGAGTGGTGTTGGAGAAGCTCAGGCTGCTGAAAGCGTCATTCATGCCGCCAAAGCCACCACCAAACCCGCCACCCGCAGGCTGAGCCGCAGTGGGCGACTGTTGAATCCCGGGGGATCCAAGACCAGGGGAACCGAGTCCACCAAAAGACCCAGAGCCCGTGTGGTGGTGCCTGACAGCAGGCGTAGCAGCCGGCTTTGCGGCGTAAAGTGAAAGAATGGACTGCTTCAGGTCGGGACGAGACTGGGCAGCTGGAGCTGAACCAGTGGTGCTCGCAGGACGGGCAGGTGTGCTTGAAGGCGAAGAGCCAAAGAAGTCCAATCCCAAAAGCGAATCTCCAGGCTTAGTCTGTTTGGGCGGAGCGGGTTCTGTCTTCTGCGGAGGTGGTGCCCTTGCGGAGGGTGGGCCAGTGCTCGGGCGCGAGGGCGGCGGGTCGTCGCCGAAGATGTCCATGGTAGGCTGCTTCCTTGCGGGAGGAGGAGCAGCGTGGCTGGCCGACGCAGCAGCACGCTGGGAAGTAGAACGCTCCAGCTTGGCCTTCTCCTGCACGACGTTCAACGGCTTGGCACTACATTAGCGCTGTGTCCAAGGTTGGCTTTCGTCGTGGTTGAGACTTACCACATCATCGTCGCCTTCGGTATCCAGGGTCGCAGGATCAGGCATCGGCCCGTCCATGACCCAGCGCTTGGAATCGTACTTGGTGCGGATAAAGTTCTCGATCTTGCTGTCGCAGGGTCAATGGTGGTGTTTCAGGATATGTGGCGCCGTGTGCTTACGACTCGGAGGGGATGTGGCCAGGTGCCAGCTTTGCCTCCCAGTACCTGCTACGATCAGTCACTGCTTCTGGCATCTGTGGTATACCGCCACTCACTTGTTCGCCCTGGCATTGCCCCACCGCAGCATGCTCTGCAGCTGCTCGTCGGTCCACGAGTCCAAGTCGACCGACTTGACCCTGCTGATATGGGTGCCCATGCCTCTGTGAATTCCGGAGCATCTACCGCCACCGTCAGCCGCAGTCCGGCAGAGGCGCGGGTTCATTGTCAGGGGTTGGTATACCGGATGCAGACGAATACTCCCAGGTTCCAGCTGGCCCATCGCGGGTCTGCAGAGCACGTCCGTCAGTTTCTACGCTCGTCCGCATGGCTGCCATTGAAGAGAGGGCGTACGCTTGTTCCTTTTGCAGTCGGCGCAGCTCTTGTTGGCCTCGAGCTTGACCAGACTCTTGAGCGTCTGGGTGTTTTGGGCCGCACGCTCGGCGGCGGGGTTGGGGGCGCGCCGCGACATTGCTGGGTGTTGTGGACTTGCGCAGGCGGATGGAGTGCAGGGAGAAAGGGCCAGGGCACGAGGAATCAGCGGGATCTGGTTTGGGCGGGCGCAGGCAGATGTCCGAAGTTTGGGTTCCAGCTGGCGCCGCGCCCGGCGGGACGGTGTAATGCACAAGTCTTGGCGCGGGCCCAGTCCGTCACCGCCTTACTCGGCCCGGCCGCCCGGCACATGGAGTACCTAGTAGGTACCAGGGTCTACCAGGGAGCATCACAACGTCAACAAAGCGGATGGATTGTAAAGAATGGCTTCTCATTCACGTCTAACACAGTCCGTGTCACTTTGCGATTGAATGCACGAAAAGAAAAGGGAATGCTGCGGTTAGAAAGACCAAGCAACAGGAAGGAAAGCTTGACCCACCGTGCTGCGCGTGTCTTGTCACGGGAACTTTACCACAGTGCTCATTAGACGTCACAATTGGTCCGGACAGGCGCGAGAGGCCAGGCTGCTTGCAATTGGTTAACCACAATCACCAGAGGCGGCGGGAGATGCGTACTCGGTGCAGTTGTTGGATATTGGACCAAATCTCCGTGCGGATAGCATCTACTTTTCCCATACCGTCCAGAACGCCTTGACCTGTCAGTTGAAAATGCAACAAGGTTCCATACCTCACCACCGCCCTCCATAGCCGCGGCCGCCCCGGTAACCGCCACCTCCGCCGCGGCCGTATCCGCCGCCGCCTCTGTATCCTCCTCTTCCGCCATAGCCTCGGTCTCCGAACCCGCCATCGGGATCGCCTCTTCCGCCGCGAGACCCATCGTCGGGATCGTGGCGCTGCGGCGGCGGCTTCCCCTTGAGCTCCTTTTGGAGCGTCTCGTATGTTTTCCGCATCTGGGCATATCCGAGATGCATCTTTCCGTAGAAGTGGTCGGCCAGACGGCGATCGTTGTCGAGACGACTGAGGTAGGCGCCGCAGACGTCGCAGACCTGCAGCTTCTGGTGGCCTGACGGGCCCGAAGTGTCGGACAGCGCCTTGAGCTCGCGCTCGCGGTCCTCCTTGGTCTGCTTGGCCTGCTTGACCTTGAAGAACTCGGTGACGGCCTGGTTGACGGCGCCCTCCTCGCCCAGTATCTGAATCTCCAGCAGGCCGTTCTCGATGGTCTTGGACAGATCGCGGATCTGGGTGAGCAGCAGGTTGGTCTGTCTGATCTCGTCGGGCGTCTTTTCCAGGCGGCGCTGGGCGCTGTCGATGCGGCGGTTGCACTCGTCGACGTACTTTTGCATGTCGCGCAGGTAGTCGTATTCGAAGCCCCAACGGCGCTTCTGCTCAGCGTCGGCGGCCTCATATTCGTTCTTCAGCGCCTCGCTGTGGTTCTTGGTGCAGGGCCCGAAATCTTGCTTGGTGTTGGTGAAGAGGTCGTGCGGACAGGTGCCGACCAGGTACGAGCGGCAGACCTTGGGGTCGGTCATGGACAGTTGCGGGGCGCGCGTGCCGGGGCCCGACATGAGCTGCTCGCCCATGAGCTGCTCTGCGCTCGTCAGTACACGGGCATGGATGCGGGGGCCGCATGCGGCGACTTACCGAGCAGCTTCCTCTGTTCGGCGGCCATGGCGACGGCAAAGCAGTCGGTGGCGCAGGAGTGGATGCAGCAATGGGGATTGGGGCTGAGAGGTGGTGTTGATCGAGTGATAGGTGATAAAGCTGGAACGCGCGCGCGACGGATTTCTCGTTTCCCGACCGCGGCCCCGTTGCGTCGATCGACCGGGGTGGGTGCGCTGCAGCGCGTCACACCCGCCAGACAGCTGCTTCCGCTCTCACCTCCACGCAGCTGTCCACGGCTGGAGAGCCGCAATGTCCCTCGCACGCGCCCTCTTCGGCCTCTTGTCGCTCTTTTTGCTGTTGTCAAATGCCAATGCCGACGGGGCCGACTACCACGAGCGCCTTCTGCTGCGCCCTCTTCCGCAGAACCAGCTTCTGGCCTCCTTCAACTTCCGCAGCAACGCCTCTGCTTCGTCTTTCGAGCACCAGAACTTCCGCTTCTTCCCTCGCTCGCTGGGCCAGATCCTGCAGCATGCTCATACCAAAGAGCTGCACCTCCGCTTCAGCCTAGGCCGCTGGGATGCCGAGCAATGGGGAGCCCGACCACAGAACGGAGCGCGTGAGGGCGGAACCGGTGTCGAGCTGTGGGCCTGGGTAGATGCAGAGACGGAGGAGCAGTGAGTGCTGTGTTGGTCCCGATAGTGCGCGCCGATTGCTCACTCATTACAAGGGCGAATGCACGCTGGCTGACGCTGGCAAACGCTCTCTCCGGCCTCTTCTGCGCCTCCCTCAACTTCATTGATGCCACCAAGACCATCCGTCCTGTCCAGTCTTTCCCTCCGGAGCGCTATCCGCCAGTCGAGTCTCTCGAGAACCTTCACCTACTCCACGGAACCCTCCCGCACGAGGTAGTCTGCACCGAGAACTTGACACCTTTCCTGAAAATGCTGCCGTGCAAGGGGAAATCCGGCATCTCGAGCCTTCTGGACGGCCACAAGCTCTTTGATGCGTCGTGGCAGACCATGTCTATCGACGTGCGTCCTGTCTGTCCCGACGACGGCAGTGAGTGCGTCTTGGAAATGGAGCAGGTTGTGGACATGGTCTTGGATATCGACCGGTCGAAACGTCCGAAGAGTGCGTATTGAAACGTCTGCTTCAATGCCTCACTTATTTACCTTTTGCAGATTTACCCATTCCCAAGCCCAAGCCCATCGAGGAGATCCCGTGTGACGAAGATAAGCCCTATCCCCGGCATGACTCCTGCTTTCCTCTCGCATCTACCTCGGAGCGGGCATGGAGCTTCAACGAGGTCTTCGGACGGCCAATTAAAGGCGCATGTCCTTTGACGGCTGACGGGCCAGCTTCCGAGACTGTGTGTATCAACGTGCAGCCGGAGCGTGAGATCAAAGTGGAAACCTCTGCAAAGTACAAAGAATCCAAGTACGAGGATGGCTTATTAAGGTGCTACGAACTGCCTAGTATGTTTCCATGCAATGATTCCTGCTTTTCGGGTGGCTGACGGAAAATCAGCGGGTGCGGATTTCGATCTGGTGCTTCCCGAACAGACGGTGGAATCCAGCATTCCTCTGGCTCAGCCGCCCTTGTATGCGGCTCGCTCAATCACCGGCTATGGCCAAGAGCGTGGCGGTCTGCAGACTGTCTTGACAAACCCATCGAAGACTTCCTCGGTCGACCTGATCTACCTCGAATCTCTTCCGTGGTTTATGAGAACTTACGTGCACACTCTTCGCGCATTTGTCACTTCCGGAAACTCGAAAGTGGAATGCCCGGAGTGCATCAAGGAGATCTTCTACAGGCCAGGAGTTGACCGAGGCCGAGGCACTCACCTTGAGCTGATACTCACAGTCCCAGCCAACTCAACATTGACCTTGACGTATGATTTTGAGAAGGCAATCCTGCGCTACACGGAATACCCACCAGATGCGAATCGCGGCTTCGATGTGGCGCCAGCCGTCATCCGCCTCCTCGATCACGCAGCAGACTCGGACTCGAAGGGTGTTTACCTGCGCACGACAAGCCTGCTCCTTCCTCTACCGACGCCGGACTTCAGCATGCCATACAATGTCATCATTCTCACCAGTACAGTCATCGCTTTAGGATTTGGCAGTGTTTTCAACATCCTGGTCAGGAGGTTCGTCGGAGCGAATGAGGTGGCCGCGTGGCAAGGAGGCGGCTTGAAGGGTGCCATTGCTGGCAAGATCCAGCGTTTGAAGGCCAAGTTCCAAGCAAAAGGATCCAAGGCAGAGTAAATCGTATCCGTCCTTGTATTTCTTAGCCATCGGTCTCCTTCCTGGTCACTCTTCAAGCGTGTATGATAAGCCCCCGCATCCTTGCTTCAAGTTTGTTCTGTAGCGTCACTCGAATGTCTCTTTAGCCTGCGCACTTGAGAAGGGCTGAACTGCTTCACTCTCCGCCCTGCAGATACATGCTGCCAACTGCCCGCAATGAGCTGCTGCAGTCGTTTGCCTTGGAGGTCCTAGGTTGGACAAACACTGGAGCTTCCTTGTATGAAAGTAAGTGAGTGAATAAAGCCTAACTGCTCAAACACATAGTTCAATTTGGATGTGAGATTTGACGTAGAACTGGCAGACCGGTATGATTCACTGGACGCTCTTCTAACCTTTACCAGGAACTCAGCCACCTCCGCACAACTCTCTCTAGCCACCGGTCCTCCCTCAGGATATCCGCCATACACACTTCTCCGAGTCTTGGCGCTTTTTCAAGCGTCCTCTCAACTTGATACTTCAACTTCTTCTTGCCCGCCGCCTGTTGCCCATACTTGGCCTCCCAGAAGCCCAACAATTTCCGACTCGGATTCTCGCTCACGTCCGGATCGCTGTCGCGCAGTTTCGCGAGCCACGCCTCAGGCGACACGACATCGAACGGCGGAAGCAACCCCGTGCGTTGCAAAGCAGGAATGAAGTCCCTCGTCCAGTGGAACGTCTGCGGGTTGAGGATGTGGTACACCATCGCCGTATCGTCATCGACGACGTCTTGCACACCGCTCCTCTTCTGCCGACATTCCGGCAGCGCAATATCCAAGATCGAAGCCGCCGCAACATCAATCGGGAGCCAAGATGCGTTCTACAAGCCCCAGTCAGCATGCATGCATCCAAAGTCGTACAACGTTACGTCCCCAGGGCAAAAAAAAAAAAAAGAGAGCAAGACAAAAGAGCAAAACCCACCTCATCAAGCCCCGGCAACACCCCCGTCCTCGACGCCCCCCGCACCAGCAGCGGAATCGCCTCCGTCCCATTCCACTCCCCCACCCCGTGCAGGTCCCCCACCAGCTGCCCTATCCGCAACACGCCCGCCCTCATCCCCGTCTGCGCCGCCGCCGCCGCCTCGACAATCTTCTCGCCCACCAGCTTGCTCCGGCCGTATCCCATCTTCTGCGCCGCGGTGAGGGGGCGCGGCACCGCTTCGGGGACGAGCACGACGTCGGCCTCGTCGTCGTCGTCGTTGATGGCGTCGGCGGTGGTAGCGGTGGTGCTACCGGCTGCTGCTGCTGCTGCTGCTTCTGCCAGACCCCCCGTCGACGCCACGCTGCTCGCGAAGAAAAAGGCGGCCGGGCGCGGCGTGCGCACGCGCAGGCACAGCCCGTCGATCAGGCCGTGCAGGGCCTGCAGGTGCGGCCGGAAGGCGCGGACGGGCAGCGTGAAGTTGACGGGCCACGCGGCGTGGATGACGCAGGTGAGGCGCGCGTGGAGGGCGGGGAGGAGCTCTGTGGGGAGGTTGAGGTCGGTGGTGGGGACGGCGGTGAGCTTGGAGGAGAGGAGGGGGGAAGGGGTTGGGAGGCCGCGGGATGAGAGGGAGGCGAGGATGCGGGAGTGGGCGGTGGAGGCGGAGGGCGCGCGGGCGAGGGCGTAGACGTGCGTGGTCGAGGGTCGGGAGAGGAGGAGGGAGAGGATGTGCGCGCCTAGGCCGCCGGTGGCGCCGGTGAGGAGCTGGGCGGCGTTGGGGTGTCAGTCAGCGGGATGGGTTTTTGGTGCTGGGCAGAGGGGACGGGAGGTGTGGGTTTCTACTTACCACGACGTCGCCGTCGGGTGTGGGGGCGTCGCCGGGGACGTGTGGGGTGAATGCTGAGAACTCTTGCACGAGCTGTTGCATGGCCAGGAGCTCGTCCTCGTCGCTCTGCTCCAGGAGTTCTCCCGTTCGGAGACCGTAAAGGTGTCTCGCCAACGTCTTTACGTTGCCTTTCTCGTACACGACGTTCTGGCTCAACTCGTCGCGTCTCGCGCCCAGATCGATAGTCTTCCTGATCAAACTCCACATGCGCATCGTCTGCAGGCTGTCCACACCAGCAGCAAAGATGTCCGCCTCAGCACTCTGCAACCGCGCCCCAAGCTCAACATCGAACTTCTCCATCAACCACTCCTCCAACTCATCCACCCCCAAACCGAGCCGCGGCCCAGCGTCCTCCTCCCCCTCTCTCCCACTCTGCTCAAACCTCGCATACGCCGCGTCAATAACATCCGCAAACTCATCATACACCCTCTGCCTCACCGCCGTCCCCTTATCCGTCCTCGGCCACTCCGTCCCCCTCTCCATCACCACCACCAGCTCCCTCGGCACCCTAGCAAACGACTCGGCCCCCTCATTCGCCTCGCACACATCCCCCCAAACCGCCTCCACAAACTCCTCCGCCCCCATCGCCCCCGCCTCCCCCTCCTCCGCCCCCCTAAACACCAACAACCCCGGCACCGCCCTCCCCGCCCCAAACACGACGCACTCCCCCACCAGCTTATTCCGCCGCACGCGCCCCTCCATCGGCAGCGGCAGCACCTTCTCGCCGTTCGTCAGCGCCAGCCGGTCGTCGAGCCGCGTGAGGTAGCGCCACCACGCGGGCTCGGTCGGGTGCCGCGTGAAGAGGTCGCGCGTGCGGTACGAGCCCGGCGCCGGGTCGTCGCTGTTGGTCGGCCCGCGCGAGGGCAGCGATGCGAGCGCTACGCATTCGTAGACGCCGGGCGAGATTTCGTCCATGTGGACGTGTGGAGAGATGTGGGGTGGCAGGCGGAGGTAGGACCATGCCTTGTCGGTGGCGAAGGGGCGGAGGGACGACATTATGGCGCCGGTTTCGGAGCTGTGTGTGTTGGTGTGACGGACATGGTGGAGGGAGGGAGGGAGTGGTGCGAGGTATTGGGAAGGGAGGGGGGGATAGACAAGTAGAGAGCACTCACGACCCATAATTCGCGACCAGCCGCACCCCCCTCGCGACCAACGCGTCGCCCACCTCCCGCGGACACGCGCTCCCCGCAAACATGACCACCTCCGCGAGCATCAGCGCCTCGACGCCCTCCTCCCGCTCCGCCAGCAGTCCCAGCACGTACGGCACCGCCGTCACCAGCGCCGGCTCCGCGGCGCGCATCGCCCGCACCAGGTTCGCGCACGTCGCCGCCCGCGCGTGGTTCGCGAAGTACATGGCCGCGCCCCGGTGCACGCACCGGAACAGCTCCATCAGCCCGTGCGAGTGGAACAGCGGCGACGCGCAAAAGGCGCGCAGGCCGAGCCCTTTGCTGAAGTTGGCGAGCAGCGCTCGGTGCGTGAGCGCGATCGGCTTCGGGAAGCCGGTGCTGCCGCTGGAGTGGATTATCCACCCGGTTTTGAGCGCGGGGTCGTGGGTGCCGCCGCCGGCGCCGGCGGCGGTTGAGGAGGGGGTGGGGGCGGCGGGGTGGATGGTGGTGGTGGCAGGAGAAGATGGTGGAGTGCGGTAGTCGCCGCCGGTGATGGGGCGGATGGACGTGAAGGGCTGCTGCTGTTGCTGCTGCTGCGTAGATGTTGGGGTGGCCGAGGCGATGGCGGCCGGGAGCTCGGCGCGGATCTCGGGCACAGTGTGCTGGTATTCCGGGGCTGTGATCATGGTGCTGCAGTTTGACATGGCGAGGAGGCGCGCGTGGGCGGCTGGGGTCAGACGCGGAGAGAGGAATAGGAGGGCCCAGCCGAGACGACTGACGGCGAGGATGGTGATGATGACGTCGAAGCTTGATGGCGCCAGGAGTGCGACCACTGGGGCATCACTGGCGGATTTCGGGTCCTACGTGTGGTGTCAGTGTATGCACTTATTTGTCACTTGACCTTGACGGTGGGGGCAATGCAAAGTTACCGCTGGTTCCAGGCCCAGGCTCCTGTATTTCGCAGCTGCCGCATCTGCATACCTGTCGAGACGTTTGGCTGTATACTCCTCAAAGTCATCAACGTCCGTATTGGGGTATGCCACGAGCACTGGATCATCGGGGCGAGAGGCCTGCGCTCGGATGAGCTCGTCGATGGTGGATGGAGCAGGCACGGCGGTAGCCGTGGGTGGAGTAACTGTGGCTGTGACCGTCGCAGACATGGTGAGCAGATTGATGAGAGCAGCAATACTTTAGAATTTAGATCTCCGGTTTGTTCAGGCGGGAACGCGGTTTTGAAGAGTCCAGACAAGCTTTGCGGGTTCTTTTCCGGTGCCGCGTGGGGGTCGGAACGGATCAAGACTTTCTCACACCCATTGGCTCGGCAATGACGATAACGCGTGGGGGAGGCGTCGAGGATCCGACGCTCTCCGCTCAAAAGCTTGACATGAACGCGGGGAACCTGGGGTTTGTGGAACGGAGTGCGGCATCTTTGCCCTTTGGATAATAGTGAAGTGGGGACTGCATGGGGACTACACCAGTCGGCATCACTTGTGATGCTGACAGAAGGCAGGACAATAAGGGTGTCCCCAGGACATGCATGCTATTTATCCTCCAGTCTTGTATGAGTGGGTACTTGAGGCGGCCCGCATGACAAGCTTCCGCAAGAGATGGATTCTCTTCGTCCTGCTTTTGTTGTCCCTCCATACAGCCAAATCTTCGTCGAAAATGTCACCTACCGCAGTCACGGGCCGCCGCAGCACAACCAGAGGCCACCATGGCAACTCTTTCCGTTCCGTCATGATCGCGCTGGCTATCAGTCTCGCAGGGTAAGACAAACGAATGACAACACTTGATAGGCTGTTGACAGTGTTCAGTCTACTGTACGGTCTTGACACGGGCATCATCGCGACGACTATTGCGCAGTCTACATTCAAGAGATACATGTACGGTCCTTCCCTGGAAAACGCCTCTGTCAATGGCGGGATTGTTTCAGGGTACTATGCCGGCAGCGCGCTCGGTAGTGCAGTCGCTTCATGGAGCATGGACGCCATCAGTCGACGTTGGAGTCTGCTGCTTGGCTCCACGGTCAGTGTTATTGGAGCTGCCGTCCAGGCCGGGGCCGTGGATCCTGCCATGATGATCGTGGGTCGCGCACTCTCTGGTTTCTCAACAGGCATGGTGTACTCGGTTGCACCAGTATACCTTTCCGAGATGTCACCACCAGAGAACCGAGCATTCTTGGTTGGAATGAAAGGTCTGATGAACACCTTGGGCGCCTTCGTGGCCAACTGGATTGGATATGCCGGCAGCTTTGGGCATGGGTCTGTACAGTGGCGAGTTCCACTGGCTATGCAGGCTCCACCAGCCATGTTGCTCATGGCCTTGACATTCATGTTGCCATACTCACCGCGTTGGCGTAAGTGCCTTTTTCTTCATCATGGTCTCGTGCCATCACTAACGCGGTTCGATTCGGCAGTTATTCAGCACGAGCGTCATGAAGACGCCATCAAGATCCTCCGATATCTCCATATCCATCGCGGCGAAGATTGGATTGCAACAGAATACACGACCATGCAGAGCCAGATTGCATTCGAGTCGGAAACTCGCCGCAGAAGCAGCTACCGGGAGCTCTTCACGAGACGATACATCCGTAGAACACTGCTTGGCTGTCTTATCGTCAACATGACAAAGCTGTCGGGCTCGAACATCATTCAGAGCTACCAAAGCGTCATGTACAATGCGCTTGGGTTCGAGGGTCAGACGGTCTTACTCATTACCGGCCTGTATGGGTTCATGGCAGTGATTGGCCAGATTCTGAGCCTCTTCACCCTCTCCGACTTTTGGCCCAGGAAACGGACAGTCAGTAAGTGACGCACCTCCTCGTCCTCCTTTTTCCAAGTGAAACTGAGCCCGCCGCAGTCACTGGCCATTTCGTGCTCGCTGCATGCCTGGCTATCTTGACGGCCCTGAGCAAGTTCTACCCAGACTCGCATAACCCGGACGGGTCGCGTGCCGGAGTCGCTCTCATCTTTCTCTACGCCTTCTTCTACTCGTACTTCTTCAACACCGTCAACTGGGTGCTGGTTGCGGAGATCTTCCCCTTGCATCTGCGCGCCCGCGGCAACGGTTTCGCCGTCTTTACGCAGGCCGTTACTGCCATTTGGCTCACGTACTCGGCCAGCATCGCCTTCGACAAGATTTCGTGGAAGTTTTATTTCGTCTTCATTGGTTGCAATATCTTCGCCTTGACTGCGTACTGGCTTTTCCTTCCCGAGACGAACCAGATGACCCTGGAACAGGTGGCTGCTGCGTTTGGAGACGAGGTTGCGGTGGATAGGAAGGAGGTGTCGAAGAGTAGTGACGCCGCTGTTGCTCATGTGGAGCATGTGGAAGAGGAGAGGGAGGGGGAGGGGAACACCAAGGTTTAACGAATCACCATGTATTTGCTTGTCCTTCCGCTGCCCTTGTTCGTGTACGACTAGCTGGAATGTCATGCACCACAAGTTTACTGTCAAGGCGCAGCACGGATCGAGTCTTTTTCAGCGGTGAATATGTCCACCCCACGTAATCTGTATTGACTCTTGTGGCGAGGAATCCTCATTGCCAGGTGTGATGATCGCTATCGTGTCAGCTATCGTTACTTGAGCGACGAAAGTCTTTTGGTAGCCAAGCAAAAGCTGTCGTGGCTCTGACTGTACGCGTATCTGCTTGCAATCCACAATAACCGCTGGTGGCTTGCATAAGTTGCGAATAGCAGGACTTCTCAGGGGGCTCACCTTTCTGCATGTGGATGATTGAGGAAAATGGTTAGCATAGGGGCCGAAAAGTGCTATCTCAAGTGTTTTATTGGTCAGCCTTGTAGACACCCGCAGGATTTCGGCCCCAGCCAAGGAGAATCACGGGGGCCTTATAATGCGCTACATGTGTTAGTGCGGCGGCTATCCCGCTCCGAGCGAACCTTTCAGCTGTCGGAGAGGAATGTCTCGGACCATGTTTGCCGGCAGAGAAGGCAACTGTAAGACTGATTTAACTTTAATCCCAACGAGGTCTTCCTCACGCTTTTACCTGCTTCCGCTCTCATCCCCGACCTGTCCTTTACTTGAACTTGTTTGTGTATTCGCTCGTTTCACAGCATACAACATGTCGCGCATTCTTTTTTGCTTGTGTCTGCTTGTCGCGTATGCGTTGGCTGTGACAATGGAACCCATCCAGACGGATATCATCGACATGGCGTTCCTGAAAAACCGACGATTCGGTGGATTCGTGCCTTCTAACGGTGGGTGGTCTTTGAGTAGCCTTTGCTCGGGTTTCTGACCTGTGATCAGCGTATTATTTCATGAATACGACCACTGCAAGCCCCGCAACTGCAACGGTCGTTCCGGATCCAACCTGCCTATCGAATTGTTCCTTCGCTGCGAGGAAAGCAGTCCCTTGGGTATGGAAGAAGATAAAACCAACCGCTACAATCACCCATGCCGTCGTATACCACATCGTCAACAATCGCACCAATACCACCTCGTTATCGACTTCGTACCTTGCACAGAACGGAACGGACACGTATAGCCCACCCATGACGAACTCTGCCGGAACAAAGGTCGTGGAGATTACCTTGGTTGCACCAAGTGAAACCGGTGTCACTTCTGTAGCCACCGTCACCTATCCTAGTATCTTCACATCCTACAACTCTGGCTACAGATGGTGGGGCGTCCTGCCGACTACCACTGCTGGCGGCCAATCGGTTTGTTCCTGGGTGCCTTGGTGGGTATCCAGCACCGCTCTCAACACTACTACAACTGTACCGATTTATACCACGATGCCGAATGGCGCAGTTACAAGGTCCTCGATCGCATCGCTTGCCCCAGTATCTTTCGCAACTATGGCCGTGGGCGACTTTGTCACCTACACGTCTATCAACCACTTTGGTGAGCAACCAGAGCCTGATCCTGAGGACCCTGAGGGACTGTGGTATGTGCCTGTTCGAGATGTAGAGAAACAAGAGTTAGGCGTACCTTCAAACATCGAGGATGCTGCGGTACAGCAATGCTTCCACGATGAATACTACGATGCCGCTCTTGTTGGAGAACTGGGGCCTAAGGAGTTGAGCACGGCGCTATTCCTGACACTCACGGAGACCATACACGAGGGCGTCTCAGATCCTCCCGAGGCTTCCATACCCTCCATGGTAGAAGTTACAATGGAACCTCCCGTGCCCGACATCATCACTTCAGAAGTCAAAACCACGGCGGTCGGGACAGTTCTCCCGGGAAGCACTACGAAACCTGCACCATCTCCAACCCAGTCAAATCCGGCCGCTACCGAGACCATTCCGGTCGCATCAGAGGGAGGGGAAGTTGCAGACAATACTGCACTTCCTGTAGAAGACGGCCAAACTCCTTCCACGACGCCTGCAAAAGCTTCTCCAACCGCCATCATCATCGGCGATGCAACCGTCTCGCGCAACTCCAACTCGGAGCTTCTCATCGGCACCCAAATTCTGCAACCTGGCATACCAGTCACGCTCGATTCGGCCAAAGACTCCGATGGCAATCTCTCCCCAGTAACCGTAATCCTCGAAACCAGCGGAGGAGAAACTCTCCTCGCCGTTGGAGACACCATCACCACCATCCCCCCTGCAGCCCCTCCACAACCCTCAGACGCCAACACTGTCATCACAGCCGGCGACCAAACCCTGTCTTTCAACCCCTCCGCCAACAACATTGTCCTCCCCGACGGCCGCACACTCTCCCCCGGCTCCACCATCACCCTCCCTGGTTCCAACCCGAGCAGCGTCAACAAAGGCGACGACGACCAGCCCCTAACCATCGCCCTCCTCCCACCCGCCACCACCACCAACAACGACAACGACGACACCACACCCAGCGACCCCCGCCGGCTAGTCATCAACGGCATCACAACCACCCTTCCCGTTCCCTTTCCCGCCGCCTCCATTTCCAATCCAACCCCCTCAACAGTCATCGCAGTCGCAGCAGGCGCGACCTACTCCCTCACCCTCCTCCTCCTCGGCCCCGACCCATCCGCCCGCCCCACCGTCGCCGCCATCCTCTCCGACGGCCGCACCCTGTCTCCCGGCGCCGACGCAACTTCGCCCGTGGCGCTCCTCGTCGACACGGACGCTCGCGGCTCCCCGACGGCGACGCGCTTGGTCGTCGGGACTGCGGTTGCGGTGCTTGGTCCGGCTGTCACCGTTGCTGCTGCTTCTGCTGCTGCAGAGGGGGGCGCTGGGAGGACGGGCGTGGGTGGGGGTTGGGAGAGCGATGTTGTTTCTGTTGAGGGGAGTGGGACTGGGACTGGGATGGCTACGGCGAGGGAAGTGACGACGACGACGATGGCGATGACGACGTCGGGTGGTGGTGGTGGGCTTGGAGATGCGGTGTGGGAGGGATTGGGAGGGACGAGGAGTGGCGCGGCGGATGCGGCGGCGACTGCATCGGGGGATGGGGAGCGAAAGGGTGGTGCGGAGAGGGTGAGGGGAGGAGGGGGCGATGGTGTGCAGGTGTTTGGTCTTGTGGCGGCTTTGGGTGTGGCGGTGCGGATGTGGCTTTAGTTTCGGAGGGTGTGGTGGCTTCTTGCGTTTCATTCAGGGCGTTATCACTTTATTTCTGCTTCATGTATAGACAAGGTGGCTGCATTTCCCTGGGGGATAATATGCGGAAAGAGGAGTGGTGAAGTCCTTTTTGGCGCTTTGGACTTTCCTTGGTTCCGAATTCATGTCATTTCCTAGTTCTAGCGTCAGGAAAGTGATTTGGTTTGAGCTTGGAAACACCAAACACGAGCCTAAAATAGATGTTGCGGGTTTGGAAAAGATCAGAGTGGGGGCGGAAGCGTGCATTGGCTGACATGCAGTTACACATGGCTCAGCTGTACACAAGCTGAGAGTCAATTCTCGCGAGACACAGCGTCACACAATCGAGAGCCATGGATGCGATAGGCAGCTCTGATCATAATGCCGCCCCAAATAGAATTTACAGAAAATTTGGTGTTATACACCCTTATCACTTGGGGGCCGTTTATCCTGGAGGTGCCACCGATCGGGAAAAACACCCCCGCATGTTGAGCTTATTCGTCATTCATAATTCTCCTTGCAGGTCTCACTGCATATGGTCGCGTTTTTGACCCACAATCGCCTTCAGCCTGAGCCCAAAGGCACCAGACGGTTTCGCAACAGTTCAGTGCAGCCAAGGGGTATCTGCCTCGTGTGCTGTTACTAAAAATGGGCCAAATTTGTGTGGATAAGAGGAAGCCTCTGCTCGAGCGGCAAGCTTTCAGTGTGGTCAGCAAGGCGTATACTCTCAACTATCACATAGCGAAATGAGTACGGCTACAGACTCTGCATCGACCTTGTTCGATGTCTACTGCGGTGTCTGGACCAACTGGTCCAGAGGGCGTGTCCTCGGCGCCACCCTCACACTCAGCCGCGACGACGGCAACCTGCTCATCGCCTTCATCGCATTCTTCATTACCATTGTGGGCACCCGGTTATGGAGGATTCTCTGCTTTGCATTTCACTCGGCCTTTTCATCGGACACGCCGAGAGACGCACTTCACCACCAGCGACAAGCGCTCCTCCGAAACTCGGGGACAGCGCTATCAGGACTCATCACTCTGACCGAACTGCTCTGGGCATGGCGCCGTAGCGCCAAAAACCTTTACATTCGCATCCTGCCCATCATGGCTTGCACGGCGCTGTTTGCATGCGCCTTCACCGTTGCGAGCGGCTTTTCGTCCAGAGTCACGACATCCGTCGGCAACGAAGTGCTGCTTTCGGGAGCCAACTGCAAGGTGGAGAACACTTCACTGGTTCTGTCTGCCGAGGACCGCGAACTCTTGTTCGAGCCGTATGATGCCAGAAACGTCGGAGCGGCATCCGACTATGCGCAGCAGTGCTACTCCGCCTCGACCACCGGCTCGCTGGAATGCAGCACCTACATCAAGAAGCGGCTGAAAACCTCGGCCGTGACAAACGCAAGCTGCCCGTTCCAGCCAGGCACCTGCCGCAGCGAGAACTCGGCTCTGCTTCTCGATACGGGCCTTCTTGACAGTAACGACGACTTCGGCCTCAACGCCCCTTCCGACCAGCGCTTCCAATACCGGCGCGTGCTTCACTGCGCACCGCTGGCCACCGAAGGCCTCAAGAGCCAATACAACCTCTCCTCGGACCGATCCTTCACCCGCTACCACTTCGGCCCCACCAGCGCCCACAACTTCACCTACGAGTACTCCAACGACGCCATCTGGGAATCCAAGCGCCTCAAAAGCACCAACGCCGTCCGGGACTACACCATCGGGTAAGCAGCCATTCCGGCCCAGCCCAGCCCTTTTCCAATCTCACACCTCCCTCAGTGTCCTCCAAGCCTCCTTCAGCAACGGCACCCTCTCCCAGACCTCAGACTGGACCCCGTCCCCCTCCCTCGCCGCCCCCCACCCCAACGCCGACATCCTCCTCTTCTTCCTCTCCGCCAACGCCATCGTCTTCGCCCAAAACACGACCGACGACTGGTACCGCGCGACCCACATCGCCGGCCGCATCCACCGCGGCGACGGCGACTCCATCTCCGTCTTCGCCCAAGACGAGCCCGCGTCGCCGCTCGGCTGCGTCCAGCAGGAGCAGCTGTGCAACCCGCACGCCGGGCGCTGCACGCCGCTGGCCGGGAGCGACGCCGTGTACGACGTCGCCGCGTCGTCGCTGTTCGGCGACGACCAGGACCGCGTCGACGCCTTCACGTGGGCGTTCGAGGGCGGCCTCGAGACGGCGCTGCTGCACCTCGTCGTGCGCATGCTGGCGACGCGCTCGCTGCAGTCGAAATACAGCCTCACCAACGGCATGCAGGGCCCCGTCGCCGCGAACCAGTGGCAGCTCGACGTCCAGGCCTGGCACGACACGGTGCTCGCGGTCGTGCAGGAGGCTTTCGTCGCGACGGCGCGCGGGCCGGCGGCGGCGGCTGTCGACGCGGGCGTGGAGGAGGAGGAGGAGATGTTTGCGGGGCCGGACACGCGCGCTGCGAGGGGGTTGTGTGCGAATCAGGTCGGTCATCAATCGTGGCTGCTGCCACTTTTCTCCCTCTCTCCCTCCCTCCCTTTTGTTTTTCTCTCAGAGGACGTAGCGCCACTGACACCAACAACAAACACCAAACAGAAAATCCGCAGCACAGCCTTCGTCTCCTTCAACCTCCTCGGCCTGACCCTCATCCTCTCCCTCGGCGCCCTCGTCATCCTCGTCTCCGCCGTCCTCGAGCCGCTCGTCGGCTGCGTTCAACGTCGCCGGCACTGCGGGAAAACCAGGTCCGGCGGCGGCGGCGGTGGCGGCGGCGGCGGTGGTGGTGACTCCTCGGCCCTGTACGCCCGCCTCGAGTGGAGCGCCACCGAGACGCTGCAGCTGCAGCGGCTCGCCCACGAGGAGTTGGGCTTCGGCGGGAAGTGGACGCGCGGCGCCGAGGCGGTGCCGGTGGCGGAGGGGGATGAGGTGTTGGCGGTGTTGGATTTGAGGGAGGTGGGGCATCCGAGGTTGTTGGGGAGGGGTGATGATGGTGGTGGTGGTGAAGGGGATGGTTTGGATGGGGGGAGAGGAGAGGAAAAGGTGGACGGGGGGAAGGCGGGTGGTGAGCGGCGGGGGGAGGGGATGAGGGTGACTGTTGTGCGGCAGGGGACGGACTCGACGTCGTTTTCGGATGCGTCCCGGGAGTCGGCTTTGGGGAGGATGAGTGATGTCTCTCCGATTGGGGCGGGGGAGAGGGAAGTGTAGGCTTGGAGTGTGATTGAAGACTGGAGTTCACGGCTTCAGGCATCCAGCTCTGATGGCCGTGGCCCAGGGGTCGACATGATATGATTTCTGTAGAAATATTCCAGGTATCGAAGCTGCCGTTTAGCACATGACATAGTGTGATGAGCTCATCCCCCTCACTTAAACTCCAAAAAACCCAGCCGCTCACCACCACCACCTCGCACCTACTCCACCACCCTCACCACCACACCCAACCGGTCCATCTCCCCCTCCCCCAACTGCACCAAAGCCTCCCAATCCGCATCCCCGGAGCCTCCCGCCAGCGGCAGCCTCGCCCCTCCACGCCAGAGCAACACAACCACCGACCCCTCGCCCACCCCCCACAGCTTGCTTACCCACTACGAAGCGCGCGTCGACGTTAACGGCGGACGGGGAGGTATTCCCTCGCGTAATTCACGAACTGAGGATTGGGCGCCTCCCCAAAAAGCGAGCGCATGTCCGGGCTGACCGCTTTCCAAGAAAGCCCATCGCTCTCCCTCGCGTAGAAGATCTCAAAGTCTTCCCTATGCCCTTGGCGGAGAACCACGCCGACCGCCAGCGATGAATCCTCGAGAACCGTCCACGCCAAGTTTCCCACGTCGACACCCCAGCCCTGGGAAGACTTGTAGGCGAATGAGAGGACATTGGCGTCATTAGCGTGGAAAACGTGAATCGTCTACGATGGATCAGCTGCTAGGTCTTGCTCGGTGATGGGTGGGAACTGGGAAGTGGACTATCGTACCCCGGACGACGGAATGACTGCAGCCATGGGCGTGCCGACCTTGGCCTTGAACAGCGGCTTGCTCAGGCTCCACGCGCCATCCGTCCTGGAGGCCTCGTAGACGAAGCCATCATCGCACTGGAAGTAGACGTGCGCCGCGCCATTCTTCCAGACGGCCGCGAGGCCCGTCCCGTCGACGACGTGCGTCGACGGCGGCACGGGGAGGCGGCCGCCGGCATTCCACTCTCCGCGTTCCACCTTGACCTGCGCCTGCAGGCCGAGGCTTGTGTCCTGATAGACGACGAGGTGCTGCAGCCGGCCCGTCCCCTCGGCGCCGGGCCCGTCGCCCGACTCGTGCAGCCGGCCGATGACGGAGGCGAGCTTCGAGCTGCTGGGCGCCTGCACGCGGCTCATGGTCAGCGCGCCGTCGAACCACTCCCGCCGGCCCTCGGCGAACTGGTCCGGTGTCCCGTCGCAGCACGTCTCCTTCACGTGGTCGCCAATCATGTAGTAGGTACGAATCCCCCGCACCTGGAAGGCCGGTCAGTCAGGATGACGAGAAAGAGAGAGAAGGGGAGTTACTGACATCAGGAGTGAGCTTGATGGTGAGCATGGCTAGAGGGCTGCGTCGATCCCCGTGGACGACGGCTTTGTCCGCCTGCCCGCCGGACCATTGTCCGTGGTTGTAAAACATCTCTCGAATGCGATGTTCGCTGTCTGTATAGCAGAGGATCAGCCTGTCCTCACCGAGGCTCGTGAGAGCCACCTGTCCATCACTCCGCATGCCAGCCAGCGTGACGAAAGCCATGGTGCAATGAGGAGAGAGCAATTGGAAGAGACAAGGGCCGAAAAGGGTAACAAAAGAATGGGATGCTGGGCCATTCCGGCTGGGCCGTCGGAATCCAGCTTTAAATACAGAGCTGTCTGTCGGTCCGCAGCATCGTGCAGATCAACTTTCCGCTGCCAGCTCAGGTATGATGATGAGTACCGGAGGGCGCTCCGATCTGCACTGTATCTTGCCGATCCCCACGGCGCGTAACCGGAGGGGCCCCACAGCCACGACTGCTGTTTGGTGATGCAGAAAAATAATTTGATGAGGGGCTGTGGAGGGCCGTCAGCCTCGATTCCATGTGTTGGCCACGAACGCTGCTTGGCGGCGGCTGCTACGCCGCTGTGACGAGTGATCGTCGCCCAGAGGTTGGTGGAGACGACAAGCCTAAGAAGATGCGGAGCACAAAACATCTTGTCGAGCTGAACCATCACTGCGCTAATGCGACGCTAACAGGTTATGGAATAAGGGTAATGTCTGCAGTCAACGGACACACCGACGTGTCCACTTTAATGTCCACGTCCAAGCGCACTACACAAAGAGCTGGGTCGACACGGGGAACAGATATATTGTCCCCAACACGCCCTCGGAAATGGGTCGAATTCTCAGATCCAGCCACGCCCATCTCCCCAACAGCATCCTCACAACACAAGCTCGACTGCCTTCACCATGTCAGAAAACAAGCCGCAGGGCGAGAAGGCAGAGGAGAGTCAACCACCAACGGTAGACAGTATCCTCGGTGGCTCCCACTTTCTTCTCCGTCTGCTCAGCAAACAGGGAAAGCGGGGAGCATCTGTCAGCTCTGCCCAGCTGTCCGAGGTGGCCAAGAAGAAGAGCAAGAAAATCCCCGAGCTTCCTCTCGGCCAACTGCGGGATTTTGGCAGGGATGTGTAAGTCCATGCCGTCTCTGCTCAGCAAAGCATCATGCTTACCACAACGTCTCGAAGGAGCTCCAAGGACTGTTTCTGCCTCGACGATGACAATGAGACACCAGTCGACGACTCCATGACGCTGTCCGACTACCTGTCTTACACCTCGCCGGTTTGCTCCCCACGACCTCGTGCGAATCGTCCGTGCATGCTGACCCCGTTCGGGGCAAGACCAAAGAGGGCACCGCCGCCACCAAGATCCTCACCATCTTCTTCACCCGGCCCTTGGTTCGTCCAAAGGGATCCGACCGCAAGCAGCTCGGTGAATCACAGCTGGCTCCGGTCGAATTGCCGGTAAGGGTCCCCATCAGCTGCCCTCCCGCCTTTTGCCGCCAGCTGACCGGGAGAAAACCTCCAGGATGCCGATCGGGCCCAGGTCGGGCGTGACGACGTTGCCATATCCGAGGCCCGCAAGGCCGCCGCCAGCCTCGCGGCCCGCGACTATGCGGCCGCCTCGGCCAACGGCGACGCCTTGCACCCCGCCGACCTCACGCACAAGGAGTGGGACGTCGTCGTCAAGAACAACTACCTCGTCCACGGCTACGTCGTCGATATCAAAGCCAAAACCATCACCGTGGCCAGGCGTCCAGGTGAGTATAGGCAGTGGTGGCTCCCCGAGGGTTCTGTGGTGAGCATGTGCATCACTGACGCCTGACCGCCGCAGCTTTCCGCATCAAGAGAAGGCCGCTCGAGTCGTTCTTGACGTATGACGCGAGCATCGAGGTAAGCCAACTGTTGTTTCTGGTGGAACAATCGCTGACCGACGGCCGGCAGACCGACGAGACGCTCGCCATCCCCGACTTCCGCATCTTCGACGACTCGTCCGTCTCCGTCGTCGAGATCACGAGCCAGGAAGAGCAGTCCCTGGTCGAAAACTCGTTCAGCGCCTGGGGTGCCAAGGCCTCTGCGTAAGTTTCTCCCCCCTCCTTCTCCCATCTGCAATGAACGTCGGCCTGCGCTAATGTGTATGTAGCGGAGGCGACGCTCTCTTCTTCTCGGCCGAAGGCGCTGCCGAGGCGGGGGGCAATAGTTCCTCGGGCTCCGGAAAAGCGCAGAGCAAGTTCGAGAGCCGCATGTGGGCGTCGTACAACGTACGCATTTCCCACCTCCCCCGCCCTCGGCAAATGGACTGCTGATGTTTTTGCCACGACTCTTCAGTTCCCCCGCGTGCGCGTCTTCCTCGACGAGGAATCGTTGGAGCCGACGAAAGAGTGCAAGACGTTGCTTGAGAAGATCAAAGCAGCGAGCGAAGCGAAGAAGACGGATGAGCAAATCAAACTGACCGAGTCGTTCGGCCACAAATTCGGTGCGTCCTGGCGGCGGATGAATCTTCCCCTCCCTAGGGAGGTGACAGCAGCGACGATATTTGCTCACCAAGGAAGCAGGCCATGTCTTCGCGACCGAGGCTCAGCTGGGCGGCATGCTCTACAGCACGCGGATGAGCTCGTCCTTCGCCAGCGACAGCACGTCCAAGAAGATGGACAGCATGCGCGTCGCCGTCGCCGCCAGCTTCAGCACTTCGCGCTTCGCGGCCGCCGCCTCGGCGGAGGCCAAGTGGGGCAGCGACAGCGCCAGCACCTCGTCCGAGACGCGCAAGTCCGACAGCTTGGCTTGGGAGGCCAAGGGTGGCGACACGTTGCTGTGCTCCGAGTGAGTTTTTTTTTCTTTTCTTTTTCCTCCCTGACAATTAAAACCTGCTGGCGGTCATGGTTTCCTCGGTGGCTGACGAGCGACAAAAGCCCCCCTGCCTGGATCAGCACGGTCAAGGACTACCAGAACTGGCGCGTCATGGAGGTAATGTGGACCCCTTCTCCCACTCTCAATCGTCTCGTATGTCTGACTGCTTGTTGCGGAATAGAGAGCTGTTCCGCAGAGGATCAGCGACCTCATTGGGAAGATGGAAGGCTCGGAGATGCTCGGGAAGTTTGCGCCGCACCCTGCTGGCGCGCGATCTGGAGCCTCGTTCACTCCGCGCTGAGCAGTCAGCTGAGGAAGGGCCGACGGGAAGGCATACGAAGAATGATTGGGCATGTTTTCGCAGATTGGTCCGCTTAGCCGTGTGCAATGGAACACTTGTGTTGTAGACCTGGATGCGTCTTGAGATGCAGCACTTACGACATGGCCAAGAGCGGTGCCAATAATACACGTAATAGTGGCTCTGGTGATCAGTGCCTACGAACTTAGCTTCCCGAAGCGCTGAGATGACGCTTTCATCATGGTCAAAGGGCACTCTGGCGCAGCTAGCGTTATGCATCCGAGCAACGCAGTGGAGTGCATTGGTGGTGGAGATGCCGATCACTGCCGATAAACTCGTCATTTAAGCGTAGCACGCCATTGCTGATTGACTTCACTATAGCGCCCCCCAGCTAAGACGATTGGGGTAAAGATCACGGGTGGATGTGGGTAGCTGGTACAGGCGCTCCAAGGTTCGGTTTATGCGAGGGGGTCGGCGGTATAATCGCGTACGCACACTTTTTCTTAGGGAAAAGCCGCCGGGTAATAAGCAAGCGCGCACGGTTACACCGCATAGACGTATTCTAGAAACACTAAATTCTTCACTATCGGACTTAACTTGTAACAACGTGGCGTAGAGAAAAGATTTTAAAATAAAAATTAGATAGTCTTAAAGAGAAAGAAAGATTCTATAATATATATTATTTTTAGCTAAATCTCTCGCCTTTTCGTGGGGTAGTCTCGTGTGTTGCAGAGTTACTGCCGGGGCCCCTCGCATAAACCGAACCTTGGAGCGCCTGTACCCGCCGCTACGATCAAACCTAAAGATTCGTTCGCAAATGAAGTGCGGACACGAGTCGTCCCCCACCATAAAGATGGAGCTGTAGATTAGAGAGTTGGAGGCCTCTTGATGCCACTGATAAAGGCCATCCTACCCGTTAGAGGGTTTCAGCTTGACCTCTATGGGTTTTGAAGGGAAACACCCCTCCCCACAAAGAAAGAAGTGGAGGGTGGAGGGGCGAGGTGACTCTGTAAGAGCGCAACTCTGGTATGCTCGGCTTCTATGAACACCCTACTCTAGACGGTTTAGACTGTCGCAAGCTGGCTAAGCCTACGGGGCGAGCCCATATCCGCAGCCTCAGCCGCAGCTGATGTCGATCAATGTGAAATTGGTCTCAGCGCTGCCGTAGCCAGCTTGCGGGGCTAGCATACCCACTGTTTCATTCCTGTTCGTCTTTTCTCTGCAAGCGCTACTGTGACAACTGTCTTTTTAGCCAGCGGATCGACAGAAGGTTGTCGAGTTAGATGGCGAGGCATGGTATCATGTGAGTGAAGTGACAGCTCTAAGGTCGACATACTATAGGTTCCGATCTGGGATCGACGAGCCAGACCCACACATAGATCGCTCTGCCTATCCTGGAATATAGTCTCGATCTCCAGATCGCTGGGTGAACTGCACACGAGATGGCAATGCGTCTTGCAGATCACAGAATGTGAGGTGGGGATTTGAGTTTTTCTTTCAGAAGCAGGCGGGTGGGTCCCGGCGACTCCGATAGTTTTAGCACAGCTGACGTGGCGGCGCTGGCGGAGGGCGCTCCGGTTATGCGAATCCATGTCTGGTCATTTAGCCCCCTTCAAATGCTTCCACTATGTAGACTCTCGTCGCTGTATTTTCCAATGCAAACAGATCTCCGTTCTCATCTTGACATCAAGGAAAGCGAAGCAGAATGGTGCGTATCCCAAACATACTACATATTGTTGCTTCTATCTTACAGCGATTGCAGCCAGAACAAATTGAGATATCGGATTACCCTCTGAGCGCGGCAATCGACAAGCTCGGCGGTGACGATGTTCTCCTCTCATCTATCGACTTGAACATAAGCGTCGTAAAGTTTCCAAAGGAGCCGCCAAATGCAAGTGAAGAAGAGAAGCGGAAAGTGTAAGCCATCACTATATTCCTCTCTCTTTCTCTCTCCGCTAAGCCATCACATTTAGAATGAACCGAAGGTTCGTCTCGGGCGTGAGCGGAAGAGTCCCACTGGGATACCGCCCGCGCAACAAGAAGAAAGGATCCACCGCCAAACCCGGGGATCCATGGGAGATTCGATGGGACTGGGACGAAGGAAAAGGCGCACACGTGAACCTGGTGTGTGGATCGGGCAACCGCACCAAGTTTGCGTTCAAGATGCGCACCCGCATCAGATCCGGCTATGACACCTACATCGAAGTCATTAGGCAGATGTCGGCGCATGTTGGGTACAACACCCTGCCTGGCCCGCCTGCCGCGCAGGATACTCCCGAGGGACGGCTTCGTACTGACAGGAACCGCAACGCTCCTTTAACGGAGCAAATGAAGAAAAAGTTGCTGGAGGGTGCAGCAAAGTCATTGATTAAAAAGTGGATAAGCGAACTGGGGCCTAGGGCTAGGCTTTGAAGTAAATAGCCATGTATCTAGCGAATAAAGTACTGCGTTATGTCCCGTTTTCCAAGTAAAATTTTAGGTCATATATATAGTAGCTAATAATATGTACTGTTGGTAGATTGGCGAGGCGAAATTACGATTATTATCCACAACGTGTACGTGATGGTGTTGACCAACACTTCTCCTGCTTCGCGCTGGTCCGGGTCGCGCCCTGCAGGTCGACGCTGTTTCTTGGAGGAAAGGAGACGCGGCGCCCACGCCTGCATGATGCGTGTCCAGAAAAGCGCGCTGAGCACGTCTTGGGTCGATACGAAGGCGCCGGGCGGGCCTGTCGCCTGCAATGTGGCAGTGGCAGCGGCTTTGAGGTCCGCGAGGGTCGAGGCGCGGATGGTCAGGATGCGGGCGGTGGATTTTCCACCGCTGGTGCCGGGAGGTGTGGGGTGAGGGACCGAGAAATCGGATTCTGGGACAGTGTCCGTATCGTGGTCGTGGTGGTCGTCGTCACTGTCGTTGATCCCATCACCCGTTTCCCCCTCATCGCCGCTGTCGTCAACACCAGCCGCCCCAACCCGCCCTCCCACCTCCCACCCCTCCCGCACTCGATCATCCCCAGCCCCATCATCATCCCCCAAACACCTCGCCAGCTCCTCCACCACCATCCCCGCCGCCCTCCCATCAAGCACCGGATGCAAGGCGCTACATAATCAAACCCAGCTCGTAGTCATGATGGCACTCAATATCCTTCGAACCATCCTTTACGGTTCTCTAACATAAACTACAATGCTTACACACCTACACAAGCCGCCCCAGCTGCCACTAAAGTAACCCGAAGGAAGCTTCATTGTAAACTCAACCCCACCAGAGAAACCACACCTCAAAGATTTGCTCCAGAAACGCCGACCGTAAGACACAAAGACGAAACACTTCAGCTCACCAACTCCTCGCACACTACTTCCCAACTGACGCGCGTTATATTATACATATATTACAAGTGGTATCATACGAAAAACAATCCGTCTCCAAACATCCCCATCCGGCAGGTATGTATGTCTCCCCCTCCCTCCCTCCCTCCCTCTCCTCACCACCCCCTCACATTTTCCGGTGCAAATGGAACTCGGTCCCCGTCTCGCTCCGATGCAGCCGCACCTCCGACTTGTTCGCCCACTCGTTCAGATCGCCCAACCGGCCGCTGCCCCACTCCCTCAGCCGCCCCGCCGTACTGCCACCGCCTTGCCTCTCGTCGTCGACCATGCGGATCTGCAGCAGGGCCAGCGTGGAGCTCTTCCACACGGCGACGCCGCTCGCCTGGCTCATGAGGATGGTGCCGAGCAGGAAGACGAGCGTCAGGCCCTCGAGGACGGCCGGGAAGATGAACCACATCCACCGCACGTGCACGTACGTCTGCGTCGTCCAGGCCACGCCCTTGGCGACGCCGACGTGGCGGTCCGGGCCCGGGACGTTGGCGACGGTGTTCCTCGGCTTCTTGTTCTGGGTGCGCAGCAGGTACGTCATCGACTTGGCGAGCGAGGCCATGGTCAGGTTCTCGCCGCCGTGCGCGTTCTCGCCGAGCTGGTAGATGGCGTCGACGGCGTCCGACGTCGGGCTGGACTCGCCCGTCGAGCCCGTGACGTTGCCGGTCCAGAAGGTGCCCAGGTACTGCTCGATGGCGTTCCAGGCGAAGCTCTCGATGACGAAGGGCTGGCCCGTGTTTTCGGGCGTGATTGTCATGTTGTCCTGTGTGCCGGGCTGCGTGCTGTTGCTGTAGGTGGCGACGACTGTCTCGGTGAAGGTGCCGTTCTTCACGACTGCTTGATACTCGTTCACGCAGCTGACGGGACCACGTTAGCTTGCTGCAGGATTTGCGGGGCGGGTGGGCTACGTACGCGTACAGGACGCACTCCATGGCTATGGCACCGAAGGCCTTGATTGATGAGGCATCGTGAAGAGAGCGGATGGTGGTCAGAGTGCTAAGGGTGGCTTGGGTGTCGTTGAAGTTGATGGAATCGGCGGCTCCGGTGGTGTTGATGTAGACCATGGGCAGAAAGCCTGTCTGCAAGGTGAAATTGTTTGGCAAGGTATGGTTGCAGACCTCAGTCAGGCCGAAATCTTCACAGTTGGACGTCAGGCTCTCGGTGATGTTGGCACACTTGGAGCAGACGGCCAATGACTGATAGGTGTCTGTCCAGGTGCAATTGCCAGTGGGACAGTAAGGGGTGACGTCAAAGTCAGCGAGAGGGTCATCGTTGGTGTCGTAGAGGCCAGACGAGATGGCGGCTTTCATGGACAGGGATGGGTTCTTGACTATGAAGCTGTCAGTGTCGGCTCTTACTGCGGGGAGTGCTATGACTCACGGCCCATCATCCCGCCAAAGGCGTAGTCACTGTAGCTGTGCGCAATAGGAATGGTCGAATTGGTATCGGACGGAACCATGTCGATGGGGTAAGTGACGATTTGTTGAATGAAGGGATCGAGCGCCAAGCTGAAGACGGTAAGAAAGGCTCCGAGCTTTGCGAGGTGGCTGTGTGCAGTCAGCGTCAGTCGTATAAATCATGGTGAGGGCGCAACGTACACGCCTCTGGTACCCAAGAGCAACTTCAAACTGCCCCACATTCCTCGACTGGCCTCGTCAAAGGTTTGGATGTCCTTGAGAACGCCGGCCTTCTTGAACCACAGCCATTTCAGCTGGCTGATTCCCTCGGCAATGGGAACAACCATGGCGGCCTTGATGATGGTGGCCAGGATGGAGATGAACGAGTTGAGGGTGATGCGCATGGGCCAGTGGGGAAGCGGGCGGCCGTCGGTGAGGATCAAAGTGACGACGAGAACGGCCATGGCAATGGCGCTGATGATCCAAGCAAGAAGCTCAAAGAGCCACCAGCTGTTGACGGCATCGGTAAGGCCGCTTGAGGCAGGAGGCGGGCGCGGCGGCAGCTCTGGGGTGAGAGGGGTGGGAGGCTCGTCGCCAACTTGGCCGGAGCGGTAGCCACGGCCGTCGTCTCGCTTCATCTCGCCCAGCTCGACGTAATTCTTCTGGTTCGGGTTCAGCGGCGATAGCGGGGACGGGCTCCCGAGGGTCGAGACGGCCGGCGACTTTCTCATGGTTCAGCGGGCTGGACGGACGGACGAGGTGAAGGGGCACGGTCACACCTGGGGAACTCCAATGTGCATTCTGGAAGCAGCGCCACAACTGCGGAGGCTTGGAACATGGTGAAAGAAAATGGCGCTTGCTCGAGTTTTGTCGGTAGCGGGCGATCAACATGGGCCAAGGGATATTGTGTCAGAAGCTCGGTGTAGCAACGGGGATCGCAGCCGGGCCCCCGTTGCCATGCAACATGCAGAATACGAGGTAGCACCGAGGCTCTACCGATAGGGCTATAGGGCACGGGGGTCCCACGGCCTGATGCGCGGGTGTTGAGGGCGGCTACGGGTCAGGACGTTCACGATTGGCACGGTGCGAGAATCCGGGCGTGGTTTAAGGCGGCCCAGAGACCCAGAGCAGCGCCAACGAAGCCGGTCACGGTGCGATAGGCGTTGTGCAGGCCCCAGAGGCGGACCAGCTCGCGGGTCGAATGCGTCTCCTCGATGCGGAGGGTTGCCGGCTCATCCTTTCCCAGGCTCTCGGCCTTGGTGCCCGGGCCCGGGCCGGCCAGCCTCTCAGCGCGGCGACAGAGGGCGCCGATGTAGGGGCGCATGATGGCAAACGTGTGCACGGGCACGATGGCCGGAACCAGCACGGCAGCAGCGGCGTAGAGCGAACACAACATGCCGCTCGACCTGGCCGAGTAGGAAAGATAGCTGAACGACACGCACGAGACGAGTAGCGGTGGAGGGGTGAGGTAGAAGCCTTGGACATAGGCAGTGCGCCAGTGGGCGACCAGGCGCGCTTCATCGTCGCTGGGGGTGAGCAGGGAGGGGACGACAGCTGTCGAGAAGGTGGCATTCTGGCCTGACGGGGCGCGATCAGCAAGACTCAAGAGTCCGGGGCAGCGCGCGCGCTCAACTCACCCGCCGCGAACATGGAGGCAGTGATGCCGACGAACTGGGCAGCCTGCACCCCGGAAACCATGACTGTATACGAGCGGACGCGTGGCGGGGGTGCGGCGTGTGAGGCGGGTGAGGCGGGTGAGGCGGGTGAGGATGATTGAGGGTGACTGGGGATGACTGGGGATGAGGGCGGGTGGAAGGTGCGACGCGCCCGCCTGCCGTGAGTGAGTGAGTGAGTGACATTCCGCACAACCCCGCACCTTTTTGCTTTTGCTGCCGCTTCCCTCCCTCTCCATCTCTCTCCCGCTCTCCCCCTCTCCCTCTCCCTCTCGCTTCGGCCGCATCCCCGTCGCGCGTCGCGGCTCCCGGCACTTTTCAGCTCTCCACTACTGCTCTCCACCCACGTTTCTCCGCCCCGATGCCAACGGCCCTGCGACCCGGCTGGCGCTATGCCGCCGATCCGCCGACCTTACCAAGACCCGGCATCTCGGAGATGGCACAATCACTGATGAGCCTTCTCCAAGCCTGCCCCTGAGTGCTTCGCCGCAACCAGCGAGCATGCCGTCCATGACCGTCGCCGGGTGGAGCTCCGCCCACGATCAGCTCTCGTATTCAAATACGCCAATCTATTGTACCTTCTGCCCCGAGCAAGCTGACGACGACGTCCAGACGTGCCTGAATCACGCCTGAACTGAAGTCTACATGTCCAGACCGACGCCCTCTGCGTTGGCATTCAGCCGCATCGTCTTTTGCACAGTCATGAGCTGCCTTGGCCCGCTTTCGACCGCCTTCTTCGGAACGCACAGACTGCTGGGTCGCTCATCCGCCGCCACTGCCTCGACCATGTCCGAAGCCACTATCAGTCCGCCTCCAGCTATCGTGATAGGACCGCTCCGGCCAGAAAGTCAAAATTTTTGTGTTGTCTGTCCGCTTGTCCGCTCTCCTCAATTGGCCACATGCGCGGCCGCAACTTCTCCAGCCGCAGGGGATCGTGAGTCCGGCCGGCCAACAGTTGGCCCGCAAAGAGATTAAGCGATCGGCATCGCCGCCAATGAGAGAGCGGTTCCTGCCCAAGGTGGGCCTGAAGGCAACGGCACTGTGGCTGCGACCCTCGCCCGCTTTCCCCGGAGAGGCCATCAGTGGCAAGCGCCCTTGTCGAATACGACCAATCAAAGTGCCGCGCCTTGGCCAAACAACACCAACTGCCCTGGTGAAACACCGTCGCCGATGCGGTCCGGTCCGCCAGATGCAGCCAACTCGTTTTCCGCCCCGTGTCCTCGTGTCCGGCCAGCGACTAAGCCTGCCTTGCGCCTCAACACCATGCTGAAGTCTGCAATAGACACCTGGTTTTCTGTTTCAGCCGGCAGATCACGTCCAGCCCAGCGCCACCGAGATCACCGCAGCCTGGCGCTTATCATGGCGGCCTCGGCACGGCCCCTGTTCCCTGTGGCGCCGCACCACGTTTCGGGGAGCGATTCACGCCTCGAAACGCCCAGCTGAGGGCGCTTCCGCTTAGGGCTCCTCCTTCATCAAACACCAACCCCATCCTTCATTGGCGTGCGCAGCCGCCTGATGGGGCCATTTCTGGGCGCTGCCTTTATAACGGAAATTCGCCCGCAATGCCCTTTTCTACCCACCCTCGGCTGGAATCTCTTACCCTCGTCACTGGCTTGACGCGGACCGGTGCTTTGTGCTCCCCTTGCAACACTTTTAGCTTCTTTGAGGGCTGTCCACTCCTTTCTGTATCACTTACAGTAGCCACTCCTTTTTTGCAATCATGCGTTTCTCCAGCTCTCTCGCCGCCTTCGCCGGCGCCTCGCTGAGCTTGATCTCTGCCGTCAATGCCGAGACCAAGGGTGTCTTCGCCCACTACATGGTACGCATTAGACACGCCTATATGTCTCCTCTGAACCCTGGCTGACGTAAGCTAGGTGTGCGGTCTCTCGTCGGTCGAGCAGGCCCAAACGGACGTCCGTGACGCAAAGAACCTGGGCGTGGATGCCTTCGCGCTCAACGTCCAGAATGTCGTCGACTCTTGGGCTACCAGCGCCATCGACTACCTCTTCCAAGCTGCCGCCGAGAATGACTTCCACCTGTTCTTCTCCTTCGACATGGCCGTGTTGAACGAGCAGGACCCCGGCTCCTTCCTGCCCATCTTCGAGCAGTACGCCGCCAACGACTCGTACTACAAGCATGATGACAAGCCGTTCGTCACCACCTTCAACGGCGGCATCATGTCCAACGGTGGCGAGTGGACCAGGAAGCTCCGTGAAGGCATCGAGGCCGATGGCTTCACTCCCTACTTCATCTCCGACTTTGGTCTGTACAGCAGCGAGAGCGCCTCTGCCAGCGAGAGCCTTCTGGGTTCGCTGCAGACCTACTCTGCCGTCGACGGTGTCTTCAGCTGGGAGACGGCCTGGCCTGCGCAGGATGATGGCATCTCCAGCATCCTCAGCTCCGTGACCGACAAGATCAGCCTTGATGCCGCTCACGCCACCGGAAAATCGTACCTTATGCGTAAGTCCTGAGCCAGTCTAGCTTTTCCTGAATAGTGGCTGACGTGATGTTCTCCAGCCCTCTCCTCTCACCAGTTCAAGCACATTGACGGCCTCGGCAACTGGTACCGCCGCGGCGAGCTCACCCTTCCCAACCGCATGACGCAAATCCTCGACCTCGAGCCCGAATTCGTCATGCTCCTGACGTGGAACGACGCGGGCGAGTCGCACTACATCGGCAACGTGTGGTCCGAGTCCATCTCGACCAGCGAGGCGACGCAGAAGTACGTCGACAAGTTCGACCACTCGGGCTGGCAGGACATCATCTCGCCCTTCATCGCGGCGTACAAGAACAGCGCCAAGACGGCCGCCGACATCGTGCCCGCCAACGGCAACTTCACCGGCGCCATGTGGTACCGCCCGCTGCTCAAGGATGCTTCCTGCAGCGGCGATTACCTTGGCAAGCCTGTGGGCTGGGAGAACGCGCAGGACACCGTCAACTTCGCCATCACGCTGCCCGCCGACACCGAGGGCGTCAAGATCAACGTGTACAGCAACGACCAGCTGCTCGAGTCGTTCGACGGCAAGGCGGGTCTCAACGCCGAGGCCGTCTTGGGAATGACGACGGGCAAGCAGCGCGTGGAGCTGGTCGGCGCCGACGGCTCCGTCTTGGGTGCCGGTCTCAGCCAGGAGGATGTCGCGGCTGACGCAGATTTCTGCAACTTCAACTACCACGTCGTTCACGTCGCGTAAAACAAGCCGACATTGTGACGATGGCGCTGTATACCCATTTGCGGCTTCTGTTCTTGCGCTTCTTAAGATACCTTCTTCACGTTCGCTTCGTTGTCGCTAGTATAAGCGGCCCCTGTTTTTTCTACCAGCCAAGATTTATAGACCTTTTAACACGTTTCACTCGTTTGCAAGGCTTCTCACCGCCAAAGCATCCTGATGAAGGTTCACGATGAATCCAAAAAAGCATTCCGTTTCTTCTCTCTCATTCTTTGACGGCGATAGCCAGCCAGCCAAGTCCACGCGTGTTGTCGCGAATTGATTGCGGAAGGGAGCGGAGATTGGACACCGTCCATCAACGCTCGTATTTTTGAGATTTCCTCCTCGTTCCCCTATACATACCAAGGCAACAGCAGGCCCTTCCCCCTCCTCCCCTCGTGAAAGAACGGGCGATGCCGCTCTCAGCTCAGTCGACTGATGAGATCATGAGGAGGGGTAAAAAATTAAAATCAGCCTCTTTTTGGTTTTCGCCCGAGGCCGCCGCCGCCGCCCGCCGCCGTCGCCGCCGCCACCACCACGTGGTCTTTGCCTTTTTTTTGGGAAGCGATAACGTACCACCCTCGAAATCTTAACGTACCACCCCGCCCCACTTAAGTGGTATTTGGCGTAGAACGCTCGGTAATAACGAAGTAGTAATTAGTATACTCTCGCAGTTATAACACCCTCTAATAGTAGCACCCTCTAGCAGCCGACCTCTCGTAGCCCTTTCGTAGCCGGCCTCTCGTCGCAGCCGGTCTCTCGCAGCTAGCCTCTCGTCGCAGCCGGTCTCTCGCAGCCGGCCTCTCGTCGTAGCCGGCCTCTTATAGCCGGCCTCTTATCGCAGCCGGCCTCTCGTCGCAGCCGGTCTCTCGTAGCCGGCCTCTCGTCGTAGCCGGCCTCTTATAGCCGGCCTCTTATCGTAGCCGGCCTCTCGTCGTAGCCGGTCTCTCGTCGTAGCCGGTCTCTCGTAGCCGGCCTTTCGTCGTAGCCGATCTCTCGTAGCCGGCCTCTCGTCGTAGCCGGTCTTTCGTAGCCAATCTCTCGTCGCAGCCGATCTCTCGTAGTAGCCGACCTCTCGTAGTAGCCCTTTCGCCGTAGTAGCCCTCTCGTAGTAGCCCTCTCGTACCGGGGTCTTAGCGGTTTCTTAACGCTAGCCGTTAGCTACGAGAGAGCTACTACGAAAGGGCTACTACGGCGAAAGGGCTACTACGAGAGGGCGGCTACGAAAGGGCTACGAAAGGCCGGCTACGAGAGAACTACGAGAGAGCTACGAGAGGGCTACGAAAGGCTAGCTACGAGAGGGCTACTACGAAAGATCGGCTACGACGAGAGGTTAGCTACGACGAGAAGTCGGCTGCGAAAGACCGGCTACGACGAGAGGCCGGCTACGAGAGACCGGCTACGACGAAAGACCGGCTACGAGAGACCGGCTACGACGAGAGGCCGGCTACGACGAGAAGTCGGCTACGAAAGACCGGCTACGACGAGAGGCCGGCTACGAGAGACCGGCTACGACGAGAGGCCGGCTACTAGAGGGTGCTATATTAGGTGTTATAACTGCGAGAGTATACTAATTACTACTTCGTTCTTACCGAGCGTTCTATGCTAATTACTACTTAAGTGGGTCGGGGTGGTACGTTAAGGTTTTGAGGGTGGTACGTTATCGCTTCCCTTTTTTTTGCCTCAACAGGGACACTGATCTCTCTGTGAAACGTGTGGCGTTTTTGACGGCGGTGGCGCAGGGTCGATAAGGCTGTGGCTTGGTTGTGGCTGTGTGGCTGTGGCTGTGGCTATGACTGAGGCATCGCGAGGTTTCTTGAGTAGTAGTGGCGTGTGGTGATGTCGTGAAGAGCCGGCTTCCTTACTAGCCTGCAGTCGGCCGGGAGAAATGAAACGAGCCAAGCGCTCGTCATCGCTTCGTGTGTTTTTGTGGCTGAGTTTTGAGTTTGTCCTTTTTTTTCTTTGATCTCTTCTTCTTGTCGGTAGGTACTACAGGAGGCCTGAGAAAAGTATCTAGCTGACGGGCAACTGACACTCGCACGCAACGAGAATGGCGTTTTCTTTTCTTTCCGGCGCTCAGCTGAACGGCCGGGACTCTTCGTCTTCTTCGTACTCGTAGTCAAGGTTCTGGACATACGGCTGGGGGAAGTGAGTGTTGCGGGGGTCGGGGTGGGGTTGGTGTGTATATTTCGATTCGAGCTGCGGATGGGCAGTGTTGCCAGGGGTGCTCGAGATTTGAGATATGTATGATCAGGACAGAGAGTTGCGCAGCCGTCCTCCCCGCTTACAACGTACAAAGCCGCTTCCCTGCTCCCTTCACTCTGCCAACCGCTTGGTCAGCATGTGGTGATGTTCATCCGAACCGTTAGAACATTCGCTGAATCCATATATCGACAAGGCTGAACCTCCGGGCGTTGCGGGAGCTCCATCCTCTACCCCCTCCGCAGACACCTTTACTTGCACCTCTTGCATTCGCTGCCTTTCGTACAGAATTTGTGTGTGACAGGTACATCAAGCGTTATTGGCAGGTTCTTCGACTTGTTCAACTTGGCCCTGGAAAATCCTGGCTGGTTCCGTGCCGCAGTCGTACAGAACTAAACTGCAGTGTCAGTGCGGCAGTGAAGAATGTGTAAATCGTATAGTCCCAAGATGCGTCTTTAGCCCTTTCGAGCATAGTAATACATTGCACTGCAGCTCAGGTGCAGCTAGGCCGCTCTTAGTTGATACCTCCGCTCGATCCTCTCCTAATCGAATCGATATGAATCTATCCCTTCACACCACCTTCACCAATTATGACCTCCCCCAGTAACGTGACTGCCAGTGTACCCAACCACACATCCAACCCCAACCACGCCCCCTTTCCAACGCCGCCACGCCCGAGCAGTAGCACGACGAACCGCGTCAGTCGCCGCCCACGAAAATGTGACCCCATGAGAGTCGAGACGAAAAGGGCCAGCGCCTTTCCAATCCGACACCATCGTTTCTCGTCCGCTGGAAACTAGGCGCTCATCTATCCCCCATCACCATGCTCGTCTCGTCGTCATCGTCATCGTCGGCTTCGCGTTTTTCCTCGTCGCCGTCCGTCGTGTGTGCGCGAGAACAGCATGCACGCCGCGCGCCGCTGTACTATAAGGCGAGGCCTGATTCCGTTTTTCTCCTTTATACGGACTGCGGTGGCGGGTGTGTCGGCGGCGGTGGAGCGGGGAGGGCCGGATGGGGATGGGGGATGGGCGGAGGGTTTGGAGAGTAGGAACGAGGGGGTGGGAGGGGGCGAGGCTGTAGCGGAGGATCGTGGGGGATCGAGTTGGGCGTTTTTGCTTGGACGGACGATGTGCTAGAGCCACCCGGACTGTTGGGAAGGCTGTATGCTTGACCGGTTCGTGGACAGCGTGAGGTTATTGGAATAGAGTGGAGTCGAACAGTCGTTCTCCTGAAGCGTTCGGTCAGTGGGGAGTAGCAAGGAAAAGTCGCAAACGCCAGCCCGAGCAGAGTAGCCAGTCAGCTGTAGATCGCCATAGACTTGTACCAAAAGCGCACCCTGAACGCGACTGGAAGGGGCTGCTCATTTTTGGTGGCTTGGATAGCTGCAGATTCAGAGGCCTAATGTTTGGCTGCTTGCATTGTAAGGCCACCACTCCGCTCACATTGACGACCCAACCGCACGTTGGTCTACTTGGACAGAATGAGGACAACCATCCTCTCGGAAGAGAAACCCTACCCAGTCCGAGACAAATAAATAACGATCTACCAGTAGACGGGGCCATATGAACGAGTAAACACCCAAGATGCGAAGCCTACAGAGGACGTTGGGGGGATAGCCTTCCGCGATTTGGCAGGTTCACGGAGATTGCGAACGGGTAAGCTGTATGAGTGAGCTGTTCCAGGCTATGAGGGGGATTTTGAGTCTATGTTGTCCGTACATGGGTAAGCCAGGGCCTAGAATCGGGAATATGCTTGAGCAAGCTTGATGGAGTACCCCTATTCTTGTTCCGCTTCATACTTTAGCCGTGAAGGACGCGCGTAGAGTCCAATTTATCCCGCTTGATAGTGGACTGACTCTGGTTGAACCACAAAAAGCAAGCGGTAGACTGGCCAGCCACCAACACTGTCAAAGTCGGGTACCGAATACTGACGATTCCTGCAGTCAGCTCTTCACTCGGTAGTGCTCCGTTCTCCGCAAACGGCCGTCTACTGCCTGCGTAGCTGGAGAGAAGTCTGCTCTGTGCATCTCCGCAGCGCCTTGGATGTGCTGTGGCTTGCACTGTTGCACACGGGGCTTTCATCCATGCATGAGGGCGAAGAGGATTGTGAGTATCATACGATAGTACATTATCAATCATTCAAGCATCTTTCATTGCCTGTTTATTTCCAGAATAGAGCTCAGCCGACGGTTTTGTAGGGGGACGTGGCTTCCCGAGAGCTTCTGCACTGGCTCTCGTAGTACTGGTGGGATGCATCTGATGGTATCTGCACCACCCCCACGAACTGCGCCTCTCAGACGCCAAAGCCTGGCCATGGCCGGGCCGGAGTGTCCGACATGGCCTGCTCTTCGCGGGGCTGGGGTCAACTGCATGCGGTCAGCATAGTTGTGGCGCCATTATTATGCGGGTCAAAGAAAATTACCAGCAACAATCACGTTTGGACCATGACCAAAGGCTGGCTCTTTGAGCGATTTGGGGGTTATGCTGCGAGCTGCCGTTGCTGCAGGATTGCCCTGGTGGAGAGCGAGAGGGTCCTTTCGGAGCGAAGCGATGCTTCTTTTTCTCCGCACTGGGCAAGCTGGGTTGAAATGCTGGCTCGCGATGGGCCATGAGAAGCACCGAGACTCTATTTTTAGAGCAACTGGCCGACAACTGGTCAGTGACGGGCGATCCAACATGAGAAGCACGCTGCACGTGGGCCGCCAGACAGCACGCAACGACAGTGCCACCACACACCGTAGTCTACCACACACCATTGCCTACCGGCCAGCCTTGCCGTCTTGCCGAGCACCGAACAGTCAGTGCGGCTGAACGGGTGGAGCAGCGGGAGAATTCCGGTGATCCTTCCACTACTCTTTTCGGTCCCGTCTGGCTGGCCCCCAACCTGCCAGCACACTCGGCACGGCCGTCAACCGCACTCCGCGTGAAAGCACAGATCCCTCATCGTCCATCTACCTTGAACACCTTGGGGCCAACAGTTCGGTGGGTGTTGCCTGGTGGAGGTTCAGGCGGAGAAATATGCACGACGGGCGACGTCCGGGCACAATACGCGACGTCACAGATCAACACCATCTGAAAAAGGGCTGGTGCACGGGCGCGGGCCACTTGGCGTGATGGCTGCAATCCGGGGAAACATGCGCTCTACCAGCTTGGTGCCAGGGCGAGCCGTTTCACTGAATCAACAGCACGTGCTGCGTGCTTCAGATGTAAGTATATTCGACTTGGGATATTTATACTCACTTTTCTGCGGCCTATTCTCCTACTTTTGGAGACTCGGTACGGAATCAGCTTATGCGACGTGCAAGCTGCAAGGCCGTGGCTGATCTCTGCCTGATTGGACGGCTGCAGTGGTTGATCATTCCCAAACAGGCATAATGCTTACGCTGCAGCAGCGGCAGGGCAGTGCTGTCTGGCTGTGTGTCGTGCTGCGGTCAACAACGCCGCAGCCCCCACGGTCTGGCTGCACTGTGTTGGTCGGCCTGTGCCGGGCCAATGACAGCTGTTTAGTACCTGATCGGCTGGCTTGGCCACAATCAAGACTGCAGGTCGCAGGTAATGATGGAGAATATATAAGACTCGGGTCTGGGCAGCGTCTGGTTGCTCTCCTCAGATTCCATCAACCTCATCACCTTCGGGATCAGCTCATCCAACATGGTCCACGCAGCTGCTATCTCCGCCGCGATGCTGTCAGCAGCGTCGCTCGCGCCCCGAGCCTTCAACACGACCACGACAACATCCGGAGACGCATGTGCTCAGTTGAGCCAGCTCCTCGATCAACATCCAGGTGCCAAACTTGTCCGCGCGTCTGAGGGTTACTCGTGCCTGAAGGCTGTGCCGGTGGATGTCAAGGGCGATGCTCAGCTGGTCTCGGAGATCTACAACATTCTGACATGGCATTCACCACTGGCCTATCTGAAAGACCCGCCCGAGGGTTACCCCAATCCGCCTGTGGACCTTCTCGCGGGTCTGGAGGACATTCAAAGAAAAATCGTCGACAACGAATATGAGAGCGAGTACGACGTGCAGAATGACATCACTGTCCTGCTCAGCAAAGGATGTACGTACCCCCCCGAACCACGCCGTGCACCATGGATGCATTCTAATCATTGGCAGATGACGGTCACCTCGCCTGGATTCCTGACATCTCGAGCGTCATCAGTTTCAACCGGTTAAACGCGCAGGCTGATCTCGTCTCACTGTCCTTGGATGGCAAGTCACTTCCAAAGGTCTACCTGAAGAGTATGCATTGCCCTCCCCATGACGACACCAAGTTGGAGCTGACACGCGGTAGGGGACATCGATGCCGTGTACCACGGTGCCAACTTCACCCCTTCGGCGTTGCACACCATCGACAACCAGACGGCTTACGATTACCTCGTTTCCTTCGCCGAGGACGACTTCAGCTGCCACGACCCCGACGCACGCTACCAGGACCTGTTCTACAACCCCGCCGGCGTGTCTCAAACTGGCTCTAGCAGTTCCTTCTTCACCGGTGCCAACAAGTACGTGGGCGACAAGACGATCCTCGGCCACGAAAACGGCACCAAGACGGCCATCAACAACTACGCCTTCGTCCCCCAGAACCTCAGCGGCATCACCAGCGGCTCCGACCTGTTCGAAGCCTTCCTGACCGGCCCTTCGCCCACCCCGACCAGCACCGCCACCGACACCGACACGAGCACGTCGTCCACCTCGGCGACGCCCATCCCGACCGCCTACAACTACCCCTACCCGGTCAACAAAGCCTCGGACAACACCGTCTCGGGCTATTTCCTCAACGGCACCGCCCACCGCGACGTCGCCGTCCTCAGCAGCCCCAGCTTCGAGGCCTCCAACCTCACCGAGTTCCAAACCACCGTCCGCCACTTCCTGGCCGCCGCCACCGCCGCCAACAAGACGCGCCTCATCATCGACCTGCGCCACAACGGCGGCGGCCTCGTCAACCTCGGCTACGACCTCTTCAAGCAGCTCTTCCCGCAACAGGACCCCTTCGGCGCCACGCGCGTGCGCGCCGTCCCCGCCATCGACGCCATGGGCCTCGTCACCTCCGCCTGGGCCGACGCCCACGCCGCCAACGAATCCGCCGTCGAGTCCGCCCTCCTCGACCTCGACTCCACCACCATCGACGAGTTCTGGTACCGCAAGCGCCTCGACGCCGCCGGCCGCGACTTCGCCTCGTGGCCCGCCCTCTTCGGCCCCGACGCCACGCTCGCCCAAACCGACAACTTCACCCACCTCCTCCGCAAGAACTGGTCCGACGTCGAGTGGACCGGCGCCATCGCCGGCTACGGCGCCCTCGCCGCCCCCGTCACCCCGCCCCAGCCGTTCGCCGAGTCCGACGTCGTGCTCCTCCAGGACGGCTACTGCGCCAGCACCTGCGCCGTCTTCTCCGAGCTCGTCAGGGCGCAGGCGCCGCGCGTGCGCAGCGTCGTGCTGGGCGGCCGCCCCCGCACGGGGCCCGCCGTCGCCGTCGGCGGGACCAAGGGCGCGGAGACGCTGAACTTCGGGCAGGTGGTGGAGAAGGCGGAGCAGGTGGTGGCGCTGGCGGCGGAGGTGGGCGACGGGAAGGAGGAAGAGAGGAGGCAGATGCTGGAGGAGGCGGGCGTGGTGGCGCTGACGGAGACGGACGTCTTGTTCAAGCGGGTGCAGAGGGATAGCGAGACGGGCGCCGCGAAGGCGCAGATTAACTACAGGGATAACTATCGCTGGGGCAGCGGCGAGGGGACGGGCCTGCCGTTGCAGTTTGTCGCCGATTATGCGGATTGCAGGTTGTGGTACACGCCGCGGATGCTGTATGATGTCGTCGCGGTGTGGGAGACTGTCGGGAAGGCTGTGTGGGGTGGAGGTGACGATCTTTGTGTCGAGGGGTCGACGGGATATGGTACGGCTTCGAGGTGAGGACTGCTGAGGCAGCATGACGGTTGGAGTGGTCTTCCTGTTCTTTTTTTTTTCTTTCACTTCTTTTTATTTGCGGCGGCTTTACGGATTCGAAGGAGAATGAAGACCGTCGAGTTTTACAGTGCATACTGTATTGTAATGAAAAGCGAACGGAATATAGTTATCAATTTTTTTCTTCTCAATAAACGCTGCTCGGCGTATCCAATAGTGCAATTTGATACTGATAAAAATGAACTTTGCATCCCTGCTTATCCAGCAATGCGCATCTGGAAAGCCTGTTCACTGGCTAAAAGCCGAGATAATTGTGCTAACGGGTCAATGGAAATGTCCAAGAGGAGAGAAAAGCGTCGTCGATGTTGTTGACCAGGATGGCTACCCCTGCCATACAGGCAGCGTTTGGAATCGCACCTGCGAGCTCCCAAAACCACCAGTCATGGTGGTACCTGGATGCCCAGGTGCGGTAGTTCCTGTCCTTTGTTTGGTGGACACCCTGTTTCATCCTTGTTGGAGAAGTGCTGTCTGCATCCTGAGAATGCAAGTGTTATTTCCAGTTGAAGGAAGAGAGCCAGGCGAGGTTGGAGAGGTCAAAGGCTCCACAGGATACGCCTAAAGCTCGAAAGTCTGGAGTGCAATAGGTTCCAACCGATAGCCCAAATCAGCGAGGTCGGTAGTGAGAAGCTGTTGGTCATTCCGAGGCATTTGATTTGTTTATACGGAGTTACAGATGTCGTTGAAGCTGCGAATTGTAGTTGCTAGCTGGGCAGAAGAAGTCGAGTGGCACACCAAGGTTAAAGATGCAATTGAGGAAAGTGCGTTAATGAAAGGCTACGAGTCAATTATCAATTAGAAACATCTATGAGTATTAATGTTTGCAACTTACCGTCATTATAATATCTCGACTTGTAACCCTGGGTGTCCATACCTATGCCAGGGACACGTGTGACTGAGAGAGTCGAATTCACATCAGTAACTTCACATCAGCAAGTGGAACGATCTAGGATTCAAGTGTAATAATCTGCTGAGCGAATAGTCCCATTGCCAGCATCGCAACAGTGATAGATACTCGGTAAAAGGCCAGAAATGATCCGGCGCGTAGACGGATGCGGTTGAAGATCAGGAAAGATCCCCAGGGTCACCGAACTGGCTTCTTCCAACGGTCGATATCTGGGACGACCGATCCAGAAATAGAGTCATTCATCCTGACTGAGGCTTTCGGCGACAGGTAGGAGCATAGATGTTTTTTAAAATGGTGTTCACGCCGCCACTACTCTACAAACTTCAATGACCTTCCAAGGGGCTCCATGAGCAGCAGAGAGTACGACAAGGCTTCTATTCATAGACAGACACTACGTGCGGCTTTTCCGTACATGATGAACCACCAGAGCACTCGACGCCCGAACCCACCTGGATAGGGCTACCCAGCCTCTGCCGGCGAACCGCGGGTAGTGACAAGCACGTGCGCGCGGGCGTTGTCAAGCAAGTATAAGCCACCCCCCCAAGCGGTCGGTGCCGGAGCGCGGCTGAGCAGCTAGAATGAAAGAGGGCAAGACATGGAAGCACTGTCGTCGAGTCGGCATGGACGACGGATCAAAGCTTCGACCCTTCGGCCAGGGCTGAAAAATATAAGACGCACACGCGACGGGTCAGTCAAAGCGCCGCGACAGGGCTGAGCAGTGAGTAGGAGCGTGATGCAACCGGAGGTATAAGCCACGTTTACGGTGAAGACGGTTGAAAAAAAAAAAAAGAGGCATGTGCGGTCGGTTGGAGGGCATTGTAGGGGATAGAGTAGTGGCGAGTCAAGGCGTGCGGCGTGCGGTGTGCGGCTTGCAGTATCGTCGTCGTCGTCGTCGTCGTCGTCGTCGTCGTCGTCGTCCTCGTTGGTCTGACCGTGAGGGCTTGCCGAGCTTCTGAGACGTGTGGCGAGCGAGTGGCTTGTTCTTGGTGCTACACCGAGTGGAGTGGGCTGAGTGCAACATATGGCTGCATGATGGCTATTGGAGTTTCATTTGCTGGTTTCAATGTTTGTGCTGTTATCATCTGTGGTTCAGCACCACCACCATCAGGGACACCAAGCACACGGCATGCCGAGGTGGTGCGCAGGAAGGGCGGCCAAGTGGCACAGTTGAAGAAGGGGGCGGCGGGTTCGGACAAAGGCGAGACAGGGCGAGAGAGAAGCGAGTCAGGCGGCGGGCGTTGAGCAGAGCAGTGCGTTGTTAGGCGCAGGGTGTAGGTAGTAAAAGCTTCATCAGTGGCATGTATTGTAACGAAACGCATTGGTCGCATCATCCTGCCCTACGGGATATTTTTACACTGCCAGCGCAGACCGCCTGTCAGTCACCCCCCCGGGGCGCGACCGCTCGGGATCGGCCAGTGGATTGGGGAAGGCTTCTGTGCTTCTAGAAGCTCGGGGCTGGTGGTTCCCCCCCGTGCCCAGGGGCGGCTGCTGCGCGATGCCACTGAGCCACCGCTGCCCGAGCGCCCGGGGGAACAGGCGCAGGGCTTGCGCGAGCCACTCTGTCGCCAGGCAGCAGCGTGGCCGTTTGTCGCTTATCGCTCCTGGGCCGCCTCTCTTTTTTTTTGGTTGAAGAAGAAGCGTGAGTGAACAGCGACGACAAAAAGAAGGGGCGGGACTAGAAAAGGGAGCACGCACGACACGATGCCGACCCGGGGCCCCGCCCCACATTCCCTACTCGCGCGCGACATACGGATTACGGGCGAGGTTTCCGCTCCGACGAACGACTCGCCGTGACTCGGGCGTTTCATGGCGTGCCCGCCCCCCGTTCGCCTCGTGTTTGCGCACACACACAACCACGACCTATTGCCAGTAGTCGCGTGTCCGCCCGTCGGCAAACTTGAGACGTCGTCGACACTTGACACCCATCATGCCGTCCGGACCTGCCCCCGGTTTTTATTTCCTTTGTGGCCCGGAAAACTGTTAGCTATTGTGTGGGACCCAAACCGCCCGTCGTGCCCTCGTGCCCGCCGATTACGACCAGATGCGTCATGTAACGTAACGTAACTGCCCGCCCCGGTTAGTTCGGTTAGTGCGCCTGCCCGGTCCGTCCGGTGGACGAGCGTTGGGTTTCTTTTTTGCCTCGGAGCCACGAGCCAAAAGCCATCCTCGGCAGCCAGCCAGGCACCACCACGCGCGACGACAACGACGGACCTTTGAGCTAGCTGGGGCTAATACCTAACGCACATCGAGGGTGAGCGGTGGGCGGTGGCAGGAGGGAACGTGCCCCCCTACAAAGCTGAACGGTTGAGACGGGCCATGGGCTACCCAGCCCAGCCGCTAGCCTGGCACTCTGGCACCCAGCTAGCAGCGGAACAATCGGTACCCGGCAAATGATTGCACTACTACTATCCATGTGGGTGCGTGCCAATTTCCACCGTCCCCCACCCCAGCGCTCGCGCCGGCGCCACCGCCGTCAGCCCTCTCATCATGTCTGTGTTGTTCCTGCGTTTCGCAGGATCACTTCAGCCGACGCCACCGTTTTTTTTTTTTTTTTTTTTTTGGTTGCTGCTGAGCTGGCGGGTGGAAGCCAGCGCAATCAATGGTCGTGGGCCGGATGCTCGGAACATTTCGCTTTCGTGCTCCCCTGCCATGCCGGCAATGCAGCTTGCAGCTTGCAGCGCCATGCACCATGCAGGCGCTCAGGGGTACGTGCAGCTTAATTGTGGAACGTGTCATGCACCTTTTCTTTTTTCGAGACAGCCTACCACCACCCGCTGCTGCGCGGCGCACGACGACGTTCCAACAAAACATTCTGAGATTTAATTCCAACGACAAGTAGGTCACAAAAGAGACGGGAGCCATTGCCAGGGGACAAGATATGAAGAGTGTAGCGAAAGTGACGCGCAATTTTCTATATCCGTGCTACGAGAGCTCTCTCTCCCCATGTTCGTCTATATGCATGTCCCAAGAAGTAAATAAAAAAAAAACAGACCGTGTGAAAACATGAGTGTGTGATGAGAAAACCGATGGTTTGTCGGGAAGAAGCCATTAGATTTGTTGGAAACACATTATTCGCCCGTCCCTCGCCGCTTTCAGCTCCTCGTTGCTTCCGGTGGTGGCAGTGGTGGCAGTGGTGGTCGTGGTGGCAGCATATTGGACAAGGATGGCCTCCCTGATAACGATGCTTCCGCCCAATGAAACCGTCGCGCGCGTGCAAGCCACACATGCATCCGGCCTCGCACTTAATTAAAAGAAAAAGCTTGACCAGATAAGACCCGGCTCTTCTTTCCGCTTCCCGCTAAACCACCCCAGCACACACGTGCTGCTGCTGGTCGGAGCCGAATAGGGAATAAACCGACTTAGAAGAGGGCGGCGAGGAGACCGCCGGCCATGAGCAGCGAGTCAACGCCAAAGGCACCTGCCGCGTTCGAACCGTCAGCCGAGCTGGACGCCGAGGCGCTGGGGGTGCTGCCGGGAGTGCTGGCCCCGCTGGCCGCACCGCTGCTGGCCGACGCCGACGCCGACGCCGACGCCGAAGCGGCAGCGGACGACGCGGCGGACGAAGCAGCAGACGAAGCAGCAGACGAAGCAGCAGACGAGGCGGCGGATGAGGCGGCAGAGGAGGCGGACGAACCTGCGGAGCCGGTGGCGGCAGCGGAAGCAGAAGCAGAAGCCGAAGCAGAAGCAGAAGCCGAAGCAGAAGCCGAAGCAGAGGCAGACGAGCGCGACGACGCGGCCGAGGAGCCCGTGGCCGAGGCAGAGGCGGAGGCCTCGCTGGCAGAAGCAGAGGCGGAGGCGGACGCAGAGGCGGAGGCGGAGGCGGAGGCGGACGAGGCGGCCGAGGTGGCCGACGCGCTGGTCGACGCAGGCTTGTCCGACTTGGCGCTCGAGGTGCTCTCGGGAGCCGAGTTGGCGGCGCAGTTGGCGGAGAAGTAGTCGTTCTGGTGGTTCCAGGTGCTGCAGTAGTTCTCCTTGTAGCTGGAGTAGCAGCTGTGGGAAGGGAAGTGACGTCAGTGTCTGTGCTGTATGTGTATGTGTGTACGGTGTCGGTGGACTTACGCCATCTCCTGGGAGAGGACGGAGCAGGAGCACGAGGTGACGGCACCGGTGGTGCAGACGTTCATGGAGCCCTGGACCTGGCCGCAGGAGCTAAAGAGGCTGTGTGCGTCGACATGGTCAGTATTGGCAGATGGAGCCTCTAGATGGTGCACGGCTCGACTCACGAGGCACCGGGGCCGCTCTGGTTGCATTGCTGGGCGGAGACGCCGGCGGCGACGGCGGAGATGGCAAGAGCCTGGAGGACGGTCTTGGAGAACATGGTGAAGACTGAACGATTGTGTGTGTGCTGGACGAGCTGTATGGCGGTGGGTGGCGTAGGGTGAACGAGCGACTACGCTTGATGATGCCACGGGACTGATGGAGGAAATTGCTTTGGAGCCGGGACTGCGAGCGTTGGGGCCATGGCTTTAAAGCTGGAGATTGCTGAGGGCTCGTATCGTTGGCGGAGCCTACCGTAGGGCTGGCCTGTAACTTTCGCTCGTGTTATGTCATTGCCGCCCGTAAAAGAGGAAGCTGGCGCCGAATACCATACGAGGTGGTCAAGCTTGTGGCCCGTCCGTAGGGCGCCAACGGCCAAGCCCGGCCAAGCCCAGAAAAGGGGCAGCTCGCTCCGCCGGGGGGCGTAAAAATAGCCGCGACGCAGGTACATCACCCCATGCCCGCCAAAGCTTCATTACCAGAACGCCGCAGATCTCGAATGGCCGCAAACGTCCCGCTTCGGGGCTAGCCCGCGCCCGATCCGGCTGCCGTTAATTGCAACGCAGGTGAGCCACCGCAGCGGCGCGGCCGAGGGGGGCTTTGGCATGGCGCTCAGGGCGAAGGGCCGTCCTACAATAAAAAGAATGTTTCTCCCCCGCAGGCCCAAGTCTGCCACCGCATCCCGGCCAGTCATTCGTTACCGTGTCACTCCTTTGACCTCACGCTCGTTCCCTCGTTTTTCAGACGCTAGCAGATCCTTCCACAGTCCTTATCAGCAAAAATGAAGTACTCGGCGCCCATCATCGCTCTTTTCGGCCTCCTTGGCGGCGTCTCCGCCACCATGAGCCCTGCCAACCTGCAGGATACGGGCAACTCGCTCGCCCGCCAGGCATTCGACATCAAAGATCTAGTGCTGCAGATCGACTCCACCATGAACGCCGGCCCGATGCAGGTAAGTGCGGTGGCAGCCTGGCAGCCCGACCAACCACGCTGATTCTGTGGGTCCAGGATGTCTTCGAGGAGATGGATGACCTGTACGACACCGTGCTGGCCAACATCCAGCTCGTCATTGGCTCTGCCACCCTTAGCGAGGAGAGCGAGGACGTCCAGCTCGTGTATGAGGCCTACTCCTACGTAAGTTGCTTCCCACCGCCCATTGTTGCCCCATCGCCCATCCGGTCGCATCCGCCGCCGGCAAAAAAAAAAAAAAAAAGGAACCAAAGTGTGCCGCGCTTGCCAGCCAGCCAGCCAGCCAACCAGCCCGCCCGCCCGTCCGTCCCGTTCCCGCGAGATTAAACCCATGTGCCGCGTGACGATTGATGATGATGATGAACATTGGTTGTGACGGGAACTTGACTAACGCCGCTTCTGCCCACAGCTCTGCCAGGGCATGTTCGAGCTGATGGACGCGCTCGCGTCGTCGGCCGACAACTTCGTGCAGCTCGACAACCAGAACGAGTTCCGCGTGCCGGCGTCGATCCGCGAGGTGGGCGGCGTCGTCGACGCCTGGATGTTCAACATGATCGGCCTCTTCCCGTCCAACAGCTCCTACTCGGACCAGGCGGCCAACCAGAAGAACCAGGTCGACTCGCACTTCCGCCGCTCCATCGCCGCCTACCACCTGGCCACCGCCAAGACGGCGTCCCCCTACGGCAACATCACCAGCATCGTCTCCCTCGATGCCCTCGACATCACCGACAAGGTCGCCACCGACTCTGACAGCGACAGCGACTCCACCGCCTCCGCCTAAATTCCTTCCAACATCTCTTCACCTCTGATCCGAGGGCCTTGACTTGCTCCACGTTGCCGCCCGATTTGCTGACGTGAGAATGTGGAGTGGAGATCTCTGTTGGTGGTGGCTGCGAGTGGCGGTGTGAGGTTAATTGATCAGGCAAGCAAAGCAAGAAGGAAGGAAGGAAGGCAGGAAGGATAGCCATCTTTTCCTCTTTTCGTGTGATACAATACCTACCTATTTGACCTTGTTGTGCTGTTTGTAATATACCTAACTACTCTTCGGACGAAAGCGCCGCGTTTCTCTCTTTTTTTTTTTTTTTTTTTGCAATGCGCGGTGTGAGCGAGGGGTGAGAGAGGGGCCAGAGAAGTGTTGTCGGCAATTCAACGAGCTTTCCTCGAGTCGTCGCTGATCTCGTATCTGCCGCACCGCTTTCGCGCTGTGACTACAAAGCATCCCGTGGACGCACATCATGGACCGAATCGGTTCGGGTTCGGATGTTCCGATTGTTCCAGTGATGAGCGACGCAACGCGACCCCGCCGGCACGGGGAAAAACCGACATGTATGCGAAGCCCATGGGGAAATGTCGAGCCGCTCCCCGACTTGTTGGCTCTGCGTGCTTTGCCCATGCCGATGATTTGTGCGTGAAAGTATCGAAATTGTGGGTATATATCTGAAAGAAGTAGATGATCGCAGTAGTGAGAAGTTCTCGACCCGACGCTCGCGTAACTCAAGTTGTTGATCTTTAAACGACGGAAAAAAAAAACCCGTGACTGAAAAATGCAATGCCTTCCCTTCATGCGGTGCGTGTGTGTGTTCTGATATATCCGCTCCCACCCCCCCCGCCACTTGCCCTGAACGCCGTTTCTCCAATGCCCCGCCTAGCGCTGCCCACCAGAGATGCTCTCATTACAAAACAAGTTTCTACAGAATTAAGATTACCAGGAAAATCGCGCCGAGTAGCGCAAGGCTGCTGGACGTGGCTGCGGCGGGCGATGCAAGCGACGAGGATGACGACGACGACGACGACGACGACGACGAGTCATCCTCGGAGCCGGAGCCGCCCGTCGCCGGAGGGTTCTCGTTGGAGTCGGCCTGAATCGTGACGTCGGGGCAGAGTTCCTTCAGCGTGCCGTTGAAGTAGGCCGTCGGGATCCAAACCTGCGAGGTTCGGAGTTAGCACCGTTATCTCTTATCCACCCCCTTTTCTCCGCATGCCGTCTTTCTTACCTGGGGCTCGCCGCCGGTCACGGTGGTGGAAAAAACGCCGGCGTTGCCGGTGGTCTTGGTCTTGCACGTGACGACGTCCACAATCTGGGCTTGGCCGTGGAAGTTGGTGTCGCCGATCTCAAAGGGGCCGATGTCGTCGGCGCCGCTGCCCTTGTTGGTCATGACGGCCACGACGCTCTTGTCGTAGCCCTTGCGGAGGGCCAGCACGTCGTCGTGGGCCACGAGGGCGCGCGTCTTGTGGGTCCAGTACGGGCTCCAGTACGTGTAGGTGACGCCGGCGACCATGGCGTTGCGGGCAAAGTTGACCTTCTTGACCAGCTGGTACAGCGGGGCGCTGGTGTTGTAGCCCGACAGCCAGAGCGCCTCACGGTTCCCGGGATCCTCGCCGCCGCTGAAGGCCTGCTCGGCGCCGTAGTACATGATGGGGATGCCGTCGCCGAGCAGCGAAAAGACGAGGGCGTTCTTGAGGTGCGAGAGGTCGTCCGTCATGTGACCCAGCCGGGCGACATCCTGGTTCTCGGTGAAGACGCCCATGACGGTGGGGTCGTGGCAGGTCGTGTCCAGGTTGTTGATGGCGTACGTCAGCGCCTGGACGGGCCGGGTGCTGTTCCTGAAGACGTCCATGATGGAGTACCACATGGGGTAGTTGAGCACGGCGGACACGGCATTGATCATGTAGTTGCAGATGTACTCGGTCTGCGAGGTGAAGTCCTCGCCGATGGTGTACGTGTTGACCGTGGCCTCGAAGTCGCTCCAGAAGGCCTTGGGCACGTGCTTGACGGCATCGACACGGAAGCCGTCGACTGTGGTCTGGTTAGACTGTGGCTGCAGGTCGGGTCGCACGGGGTCGCGCGGGTTGCACGAGTCGCACAGGGTGGCACAGCATTGGCGAAAGCTTACCTTGATAGTCCTCAATGACGCGCGTTCCCCAGTCCTCGAAGTAGTCGATGATGTCCTGGTTCTCCGTGTCGATGTCGGGCAGCGACAGCTGGTCGTTTCCGAGCCAGCACTGCGGGGGGGTCTGGTCAGCAATGGGGCAGGCGGGCACGAGGAAGAGGGCTCGCGACGCACGTTCTGGTAGTTCTCGGCCTGGCTGTAGTCGGTGATGTAGCAGAAGTCGTGGAAGGCCGACTCGGTGTTGAAGGGGGCGGAGAAGTTGGAGTAGACGACGTCGCTGCCGGGGCCGGGCCATGCCAGGTTGTTGGCGACGTAGTCAATCATGAGGTACTGCGGGGCGCGGAGTCGTCAGCTGCGGCAGATACATTGGAGGCTGGGCGGGGGAAGGGCCGCACCATGCCGCGGTCGTGAACGGCCTTGGACAGGCTCTTGAGGTCATCCTCGGTGCCGAAGTAGCTGTTCAGCTCGCCCGGGTCCTGCTGCCAGTAGCCGTGGTAGTTCTCGCCGGCGTCCCACTTGCCCTCGATTCCCTTGGTGATGGGCGAGATCCAGATCTGGAATGTTTGGGTCAGCGGCGTTCCTGAGACAGTAGTCGGGCAGACTACGGATACGCACGGCGGTGAATCCCATGTCGGAGATGTAGTCGAGCTTGTTCTCCAGGCCCTTCCAGGTGCCGCCGCAATGGATCTTGTCGTCGACATTGCAGGCCTCGGTGGTGGAGCCGTCGGTGCGGGCGAAGCGGTCGACGATGACCTGGTAGATGGAGCGCGAGCGCCATTCCAGCGGGGTGGCGGCGAGGGCGGGCGGCAGCAGGGCGAGCAGGGCGTGGGCGCCGAGCGCGGCGGAAACGAGTGACTTGGGCGTGAGGGTCATGATGGCGGGGAGCGTCGCGGGGAGCGTCGCGGCATCAATTCTGCAGTTCTGTTCCGCGGCTTGAAGGTTAACGGGCGGTAGAGGATCAAATGCTGGGGCGCTGGGGGCCAGTCGGCCGGCGGCGGGCCGACTGGGCCTCTCGCGCGGTGGCACGGGGGGGTCGCAGGAGCTAATCCGGGCGGCGGCTTAGTTCATGCGACGTGCTCGTTGATGGCCGGGCGTTGTGCTCGTATAGGTTTGATTGATGGCCGACTTACTCAGGCGAGTCGCAGGCCCGGACCGGGGGGCGCCCGATCGGGGCTGGCGCCATCGCCCAAGCGAGCGGCCTTTTTCGAACGTCGTCGCCGCCGCTTGCCCGCTTGTCTCCAGTCACCACTAGGGGTCCCCATCCATGTCACCCGCGCCCGCGCCCGCGCTGGTCCTCCGCCGTCCGCTCTTCTCGCCGCCCGCCCTACGCCCTACGCCCGCTGCGCTGCCCTCGATGCCCTCGATAATAACAATGCCGCCGCCGCCGTTGGCCGCCGCCGCCGCCCTACGCCCGTCGTGGCCCCGTCGCCCGCCCGTGTCACGTCTGCGCGCTCGTATCCCGGCAGCCCTGCATCATCACGCACGCCCGGGCGCCGCGTGCGCAGCGATCCACCGCCGTGGGGCGCTGCTCGCTTGGCGCTCGTGTCGAATTCTCGAGAAACGGCCGTGTACTGTAACAAATACCGATACGACGCTCGAAACGGATGCCTGTGCGCCCGCCTGAGGAAGTCTGCGGCGCAACGCCCCCGTCACCGCGCCCGCAGGAGCCAAGCCACTGCTCCTTCCACCATGCTGCCGCGTTTCATTGGTGCCGCCGGCTTATTTGCCTGCTGGCTAGCTGCCATGAGCCTCGATCAGCCCGCGCCGGCCTCCTAGGCACGCCTGCTAGCCTGCTAGGGCTCGCCGTGTCTATCAATAGCACCGCGTCCGCGCCCGCTCTCCGCCGCGTGGATCCCAGCCCAGCCAGCCCAGCCAGCCGAGCTCTTCCCTGCCCGCCGACCGTCTTATCTTGCTGCTAGCAAAAGTCGCCCGTTTCTTCCAAGACCCGTTGATTCAACAATTGCTCCCGAACCGCCTCCCCGTCCCCTAACCCTCCCTCCCCCCCTGTTCGTATTGCGGTTATGCCTTTGCCGCAGAGCTGCACCATCAGGAGGAACTAGACCCAGCTCACCCGAGTCCTAAAGGCTCACGCCCGGCCCGGTGCTAACCGTTCTCCAATCCACTCCGCAGACGCAGTCCGAGTCTTCCCCCCCGACTCTCTGCGCCCTGCAGCCCTACACTCGCTTTCTCGTTTTTTCTTTGCATTATGGCGCGGTTGGGTCTTTCGTTCGCTACTTTCGCTCTCTGCTTCCTCCAGGCCCTCGCCCTGCCGTACCTGGAAGACTGGGCAGACTGGAACCTTAATACCCAGCAGGGCGAATCCGACCCGACCAAATACTGGGGAGAATGGGAGAACCATGACTTCCATCCCTCGCCCTCGAACTGGCGCATGCCCTTCTACACCCTCTTCCTCGACCGCTTCGTCAACGGCGACCCCTCCAACGACAACATCAATGGCACGCTCTTCGAGGTCGATCTCACCTCCAACCAGCTGCGCTATGGCGGCGACATTGAGGGGCTCATCGACACTCTGGACTACATCCATGGCATGGGCATCAAGGTGAGAGAGCTCCGTCCGCGCGCTGCGACTGCGCTGTGACTGACGCCGCCACCAGGGCATCTACATCGCCGGCAGCCCCTTCCTGAACCTGCCGTGGGCCGCCGACTCGTACTCGCCCACCGATCTGACAGTCTTGGACTGGCACTTTGGCAACATCACCGCCTGGCGCACCGCCATCACCGAGATCCACGATCGTGGCATGTATGGTACGGAATGATCTTCAACGATGCGCATGGCGATCGGTGCTGACCCGGACGCAGTGATCCTCGACAACACCATGTCCACCATGAGCGACCTCATTGGTTTCGACGGCTACCTCAACGGCACCGCGCCATTCAAGTGGGACGAACACACCGCCGTCTGGAAGACTTCGAGGCGCTATTGGGATTTCGACGTCTCCAACGAGGTTACCGAGGACTGCGCTTGGCCCAAGTTTTGGTCCAAGGACGCCACCATGGTTGGATCCAACGTGACGGACAACTTTGTGAAATGCAAGAAGTCCGAGTTCGATCTGGTGAGAGATTCCGCGCCCTGCGCTGCCTTGGCCTCGCCGCTGACCCCTTTCAGTTCGGAGATGTCGAGTCGTTCGGAACCTACCCCGAATACCAGAAGCAGCTGTCCAAGTTCTCCTTCGTCCAGGATCGTTTGAAGGAGTGGGAGCCGACCACGTTGACCAAGCTGAAGTTGTTTTCGTGCATCGCCATCAACATGCTTGACTTTGACGGTTTCCGTATCGACAAGCAGCTGACCATCACCCTGGAAGCCCAGGCCGAGTGGTCCCAGTCCATTCGTGAGTGCGCCGCCAAGGTGGGCAAGAAGAACTTCCTGATTTCGGGCGAAATCGTGTCGGACAACACTCTTGGTTCCGTCTACCTTGGCAGGGGCAAGGAGCCGCAGATGAAGTGGGCCACCAACGAGGAGGCCTTCACGGCCAACTCCAGCTGGCCAATGGCGCCTGCCGTGTACCAGCGCAACGAGAGCGCCGTCGACGCCTGGGCCTTCCATTACTCGGTCTACAGAAGTCTTCTGCGTTACTTGGGAGTCGACGGTATCTACGAGGCCGAGCGCGATATCCCCGTCGACTGGGTCGACGCGTGGAACGAGATGGTCAAGACCAACGACTTGGTCAACCCGAACACGGGCGAGTTTGACCCGCGCCACCTTTACGGAGCCACCAACCAGGACGTTTTCCGCTGGCCGGGCATCACGAACGGAACTGACAGGAATTTGGCTGGCCTCTTCGTTACGACCATGATCATGCCTGGAATTCCCCTGCTCTTCTTCGGCGAAGAGCAGGCTTACTACGTCCTCGAGAGCACTGCGGACAACTACATTTTCGGCAGACAGCCCTTGTCGTCGTCTCTTGCCTGGCAAGACCACGGCTGCTACACGATTCCTTTCACCAAGTACACCAACTTCCCGCTCGACAAGTCCCTGCACGGCTGCACTGACGACACTGTGAGCTACGATCACCGTGACCCCTCGCATCCTGTCAGGAACATCATCAAGCGCATGTACGAGCTCAGGTCTGCTTTCCCAACCCTCAACGATGGCTTTGAGCTCCAGAAGCTCTCAAACTTGACCGACTGGATTTATCTGCCTGGTTCCAAGGGCACCGGCACGGAAATGGGTCTCCGCAGCGTTGTCAGGATGCGCAATGAGGCTACTCAGGATTTCTCCAGCGACGATTCGGGTGCGGGTAACCAGCCGGTGTGGCTCATTTACACCAACGACAACTCCACGACTACCTATTCTTTCGATTGTTCGGATACGAACAAGTCGCTGGTGGCGCCTTTCGACACTGGCACCACTGTCAAGAACCTGTTTTACCCGTACGAAGAGTACACGCTCAAGTCGTCGCCCGTGAAGCTTGGCTTGGAGGACCAGACCGACTTCAACGGCTGTCTCGATTCCCTCGACATGAAGCAATGGGGCTTCAAGGCGCTCGTCCCGGTCGATGCTTTCGCTGATCCCAACCCCGTCATCACCAAGTTTGTGCCCGGTCACGACTATCGCCACGCGGCGACGTCGGAGAAGGAGGAGATCGACATCGAAATCCACTTCTCCCACGAAATGAGCTGTGACTCTCTCACCAAGGCCATTACCTTCACCTCGGATTCCGCCGACGGCTCTTCGCCAACCATTGACACTGGCAGTGTCAACTGCACGACGATGAGCAACAGCACCGAGTATGATTACAACGGCGCTATTCCCAGCGCGTGGAAGTACTCGGCAACGTTGAAGGACGTGGCACACGGTGTTCACCGCATCACCCTCACCAACGCCACCACCACGTCCGGCCTGAAGACTGGATCCAAGGACAACTTCATGATCCGCGTGGGTGAGGAGAACAACCCCATCACTTTCCCCAGGACCGCCAAGTTTTCGACGACTCTTGTGACTGGAACGACGGACAACCTGCTTGTTCACCACAACGCCGCCGGTGCCACCAAATTCCGTGCCTCGAGAGACTGGGGATCGTCGTGGACCGACTGGCTTGACTATACCGGTGACGACTACACCATGCCCGCGCTGAACTGGACCGGTACTTCGGCCCAGTCGTGGAGCGGCGAACACATCATCGTGCAGTACTGGGGTCGTCTCGTCGCCAGCAGCGCCCACCAGCAGGAGGGTGATCTGGACGGTGATTCGACTCGCGCGTTCCCGCACTTGTTCGTCAACGGCCCTTATAACCAGTATGGCTACGACGGCGGTCTCAAGAACACGGCGAATGTGAACACGAGCGGTCATTGGCATTTCGATCTGGCCACCGAGTGGCCGGCCAAGATCCAGTTCAACGTCTGGGGAATGAACCCCGATGGCAAGCCCGATCAGTCCTACATCTACGGCGACGTTGACGGAGACGGCGTTCTCGACCGTCTTCCTCCGTCTTCCCTGACCTCCAACACGGTGAACATCTCGTCGCTTCCGGGAAGCCCGTACACGGCGTACAAGCTTGCCGTGTCTTATGACGGCAAATCTCTGACGCTCATGCCCACCGGCCACATGGGCTACCAGCTGACGCTGTTCATTCTGCTCTGGATCGTTCCCGTCTTGACTGCCGCGGCCGTCATCTTCTCCTACACGAAGGCCTTCTACCAGGTCAAGTTCAACACCAACGGTGTCACGCAGGCGGCGAAGCAGTCGATTCCCCTCGCTCTTCGCCGCAGGCTCAAGCGCAAGGCCGAGTACGAGAAGGCCGCCATGGACTCTACCCCCAACCTGCAGGTCACCACTGCGCCCGGCTCTCCTGAAGTTTCTGCTCTCGCCGCCGAGGCTGGTGCTGGAAAGCGCCGCGCTGTTCTCATCGCCACCATGGAGTACGACATTGAGGACTGGGGCATCAAGATCAAGATCGGTGGTCTCGGTGTCATGGCCCAGCTGATGGGCAAGTCTCTTGGTCACCAGGATCTGATCTGGGTTGTTCCCTGCGTTGGCGGTGTCGATTACCCCGTCGATGAGGTGGCCGAGCCCATGTACATCACCATCATGGACAAGGTCTACCAGATCAACGTCGGCATCCACAAGCTCCGCAACATCACCTACGTTCTCCTCGACGCCCCCGTGTTCCGCCAGCAGACCAAGTCCGAGCCTTACCCGCCTCGTATGGACGACCTCGACAGCGGTATCTACTACTCTGCGTGGAACCAGTGTATCGCCGAAACCGTCAAGCGCTTCCCCCAGATCGATCTGTACCACATCAACGATTACCACGGAGCTCTGGCGCCGCTGTACCTCCTGCCCAACCTCATTCCCTGCGCTCTCTCGCTCCACAACGCCGAGTTCCAGGGTCTGTGGCCCATGAGGACACACACGCAGATCAAGGAAGTCTGCTCGGTTTTCAACCTGGACGACGAGATTGCCAAGCGTTACGTCCAGTTTGGTGAGGTCTTCAACTTGCTCCACGCCGCCGCCAGTTATCTGCGCATCCACCAGAAGGGTTTCGGTGCCGTCGGTGTCTCCAGGAAGTACGGTAAGCGTTCGTTTGCTCGTTACCCCATTTTCTGGGGTCTGCCGCAGATTGGTTCTCTCCCCAACCCGGATCCCACGGATACCGCCGAGTGGGACAGGAACGAGAAGATGCTCGAGGATGTGCCCGTCGACCCTGCGTACGAGGCTGGCCGTGGCGAGCTGAAGAGGCAGGCGCAAGAGTGGGCTGGCCTGGACCAAGATCCCCAAGCCGAGCTCTTTGTGTTCGTCGGTCGTTGGTCCATGCAAAAGGGTGTCGATCTCATCGCCGACGTGTTCCCGTCCATCCTCAAGAACTACCCCAAGGTGCAGCTCATTGCCATCGGTCCCGTTATCGATCTGTACGGCCGTTTCGCCGCCATCAAGCTGCAGAAGATCATGGAGCTGTTCCCCGGCCGCGTCTACTCCAAGCCCGAGTTCACCGCTCTTCCGCCTTTCATCTTCTCTGGTGCCGAGTTTGCCCTGATCCCGTCTCGTGACGAGCCCTTCGGTCTGGTCGCTGTCGAGTTCGGTCGTAAGGGTGCGCTTGGTGTTGGTGCGCGTGTCGGTGGTCTGGGTCAGATGCCCGGTTGGTGGTTCACGGTCGAGTCGATGACTCCCAAGCATTTGATCCGCCAGTTCAAGTCCGCCATGCACGATGCTCTCGCCTCCGACACCGAGACCAGGGCCAAGATGCGCGCTCGTTCGGCCAAGCAGCGTTTCCCCGTCGCCCAGTGGGTGGAGGACCTGGAGACTCTCCAGACGACGTGTATCAAGATCAACCACGAGCAGGGTGGCAAGCACAAGGGCCTCGGTCTCTCCTCGCCTTCGATGCTCAGTCTCTTCCAAAAGTCTCCCAAGGTATCGCCCAACGCCTCGCAACTTTCGTTTGGCATGGGCACGCCCGCTGGCTCGCGTCCCGTCTCTGCCGCACATCTCTCCGTTCCGCCGCACTCGCCAGGGCAACCCTCTCCTCGCCCCGACGACATCTACTCGCCTGCGTTCCACTCTCCTGCCTCATCCCCCGGCCAGAACGACGTTCTCCTGCCTCCTCCGCCGCTTTTGGGTGCCAATCTGGGCGTTGGTCACGACAGAGGAAGTGTGGCTAGTTTCAACACCACCTTCAGCAACTCGTCGGTTCTCAGTCTGGACACTGTCGTGGGCTCGCGTCATGACATGGCACTTCAGAAGGTTGACCCGTCCTTTACCGATGCCAACGGCTACTTCTCGAGAGAGTTCGAGAAGAGGCTGGAGAAGCTCAACCCAAGCACGTCGGAGAACCAACTGTGTATCGAAGACATCCTGGTCAAGAGCGAGAAGAAGTGGTTCAACACTTACCGCGACGCCAAGCTCGGCAAGACGCTGGATGACAGCTCCATGCTCTCGCTTGGGCTTCCCAACACGCGTCCTTCGAGTCCCGCTCCTTCTGGGATGAGGTCGGCCAGCGGCAGGGACAGTCCTTTCGGCGGCCGCGATACCATGACCGAGGGTGATGACAACAGCTACTCGTCGTACGACGACATGCACCCGCTGGGCGCCGGCTACGACACGCCCACGGGAATCAAGAAGCTCATGATGTACAAGATCGGCGAATGGCCCGTCTACTCGTTGTTCCTCGCCCTCGGCCAGATCATCGCCGCCAACTCGTACCAGGTGTCGCTGCTCTCCGGAGAAGTCGGCCAGTCGGCCACCACGCTCTACATCATCGCGACGATTTACGCAGTCTCTTCGGTTTTATGGTGGTATGGTTACAGGAGGCTCAAGTCCTACTACGTTCTCTCTATTCCGTTCTTGTTCTACGGCGCCGCCTTCTTCTGTGTTGGCATCGCTCCCTTTGCCACATCGTCGATTGGAAAGACTTGGGCGCAGCGTGTGGGATCCGGTCTTTACAGCGTCGCGTCTGCCAGCGGTTCGATCTACTTTGCGCTCAACTTCGGTGAAGAAGGTAAGCAAAACACGCGCTCCGACTTTTGCAAGCCAAGCTAACAGTCGCCATAGGTGGTGCTCCCATCAAGACTTGGGTTCTCCGCGCCTGTCTCGTCCAAGGCACGCAGCAAATCTACATCAGTGCCCTCTGGTACTGGGGATCTGCGCTCACCCAGCTTTCGGACCAGGGCGTGGAAACGCAGACTGCCACCCCCACGGCCGTCATTGCCGGTGTCTGCATCCCGTTGGCGTTCATCCTGTGGGCCGTTGGTACCATCATCTACCTCGGACTTCCCAACTACTACCGCCAGATTCCCGGTGACGTGCCTTCCTTCTACCGCTCGCTCTACCAGCGTAAGATCATCATGGTAAGTCATCTGTGTTCAAGCTGGGTCAACGGCTGCTAACGACTGCACAGTGGTTCTTCGTCACCGTCTTTGTCCAGAACTACTGGCTCGCCGCGCCTTACGGTCGCAACTGGCGTTTCCTTTGGACGACCAACCACGCCAGTGGCTGGCAGATCCTCCTCCTTGTCGTCTTCTTCTTCGTCGTCGTCTGGGCCGCGGCCTTTTGGTTCTTCGGCCGTCTTTCCAAGTCGCACTCCTGGATCCTCCCCATGTTCGCCATCGGCGTCGGCGCTCCCCGCTGGGCGCAGATGCTCTGGGGTGTGTCGGGCATCGCCAACTACATGCCCTGGGTGGGTAGTCAGCAGGCTTCTGCGCTCATCGCGCGTGCGCTCTGGCTGTGGCTGGGCGTGCTCGATGCGCTTCAGGGCGTCGGCTTCGGTATGATGCTCCTGCAGACCATGACTCGTTTCCACAACACCTTCTCCTTGATCGCCGCTCAATTCATCGGATCGGTGGCCACCATCATCGGCCGCGCGACCGCACCCGACCGTCTGGGACCTGCCTCGGTCTTCCCCAACTTCGCCATCACGGGCGTATCAGGTCTCAACAGCGCCAGCTTCTGGATCTGCTTACTGATGCAACTCGGCATCTGCGTCGGCTTCGCCACCTTCTTCAGAAAGGAGCAGCTCATGAAGCCGTAGAGCAAAAAACACATTACTCTGTCACGGCCACGGCATTTTTTCCGTTTTTTTGAAAGTCAAGCATTGCGGTTTTATCATGGGTCTTGTTCGGTCTTTGCAGGCTTCTCAAAAAGAGAAGTCGATACATACCAACGTTTGTGTTTATCTTTTTTTTTTTAAATATACTTATATACCTTGTACATAGACAACATCTAGAAAAAAGGTTTATAATGAACGAGGGCGGATGGGGATCTTTCAGACGGTGTTTGCGACAATTGTATGTGTGAAGAGGAGAGAGAGAGAGAGAGATAATTGGTTTCTGTTGTTTAGCTTTTGTTTTTCCTGTTGTTTCTAACGAGGACGACCACCCATGGTTTATATATCTGTATAGGCAACGTTCGCTTTTGTTTTTTGAGCGACTGTCTATAAAAAAAATCAAGATACCCTCTATTCTTTCCAAATCTGGTTCATCCATCTTCCTTGCCTTTCCCGTGTCGTGATTCTGAATTGATTTTTTTATTTGATGGAGCGGAGCTCGGTTGGTTCGATATTTGCTCTTTCCAACGACCTTTGGCTTTGTATGGTCACGTGGTGTGATGCTGTTTTTGTAGTCGAAGCGCCTCTCGGTCCTGGAGGCTTGTTGCCGCTGTTAGCTGTCGTTATGTGAGTAATCGAACGTACGCATGATACTGCACAGTGCTGATGACCCATGTTCACTTGTATGCGTGTATGCGTGTCACTTGGTGGATAGTGTGGGCCTCACCGGGAACGTTCCCCAGTGGCCAACATCAACAATCAATATTAGAAGTGTGGTCAGACAAGAGACATCGATAGCTTCATCGCACAATCATCTGACGCAACATCACTTGAAGCCTTTCGTATGCCACGTAAGTGGAGTGATTCGGTTCTTCCTTGCGCAGCATGATGACGCGGCCTTTACGTTGTGGCTCATAACAGACAAAACCAATGTTTAAGCGCAAGTCTAACTCTACGACTTTCTGAGAATGTACGTAGACCCTGGTATATTTGCGTCGTCACTCGTCCAGTGGCAACTTGAACAGTCTGATGGCGTTCCCTCTCCCGACTGCATTCTTTTCATCCTCGGCCAGATCGTTGGTTCTCCACCATTCCTGTCCCTCCTCGATGGTGTCATACGGCGTGTCTGAGACGTATGAGCATATACAGAGAGAGCAAGATCAGGCACGCTTACCTATCGCATAGAGGCACCTGTCCAAGCCAATTTCATAGATGCAATACTTGAGGCCGGCCGTGTTGAAGTTACCAGAGGTTGTGATGTGCACATTATGCTTGAAGTAGTACGTGTAGTCCTGTTTCGACGGCCGCGTCTTCCGCTTCTGTGGCTTGTTGAGCCAGTGATCGGCGCGCCAGAGGTTGAACGGGATGCTTTGACAAGCGTTCGTCAGCCAGATGATGCTCTCCTTCGTCGACGCAAAGCTCGAGCAGACTCACTTCTCTCCCAGATGCCCTGCGATTATCTGGACCCGGGGAAACCTGTCGAAGACGCCTTGCGGAAACGTCAGCACCATCCGACCACTCTTTCATACAGCGCAACGGGCTCTCACCACTCGAACAAACAGCATAGATATGCCAACTCAAATCCAAATGAAAGCTGCACCCAGCCCCCAGCATCTGGCTCCTCCCTTTATACGCCCCACCCGCACCCTGGCCCGTCCTCAACTCCTCCAACGGCGGGTACCGCGGGTGGAAATACACAGGCACGTCCAGCTCCTGCACCGTCCGCCAAAAGACGTCAAACTCGTCCGTGTCGTAGTACTTCCGCCCGGCTCCATCCGCACCGGTCGACTGCCAATCATTCACCAGGGCACCAAACATGCCCAGTTCGACGACGCAGCGACGCAGCTCGGCGGCCGCCTGCGCGGCGTCGTGCATCGACACGGCGGCGAGGGCCCCAAAGCGCTTCGGGTTCTTCTTCACTGTTTGTTTTCCAAAAACACCGCACGTCAGCCACCATTTGGATCGTCGGAATAAACACGCCCGCCCTATAACCGCCGGCTACCACCCACACCCACCACTCCAGTAGAGTACTACCACCACTGAGGCGGGTGCACGCGAGCGCCGCTCATACAATACGAACTCAGTCACTCACCCTCCCCAGCCAGCCAGTCATTCGCCTCCCGCGCCGTCCTCTCCGCGCCGTCCTTGTCGTGCTCCCCCTGCGCCCCCGGGCTCGTCAGGCTCAGCACCATGTACTCGACGCCCTCGGCGTCCATGGTCCGCAGCCGCGCGCCGTGGATGTCGCTCAGCCGCGCCCCGTGCGCCGCGACGCCGGCGTTGACGTCGGAGCCCGGCGCGAGGATGGGCTGCCATTGCGCGAGCGTGTGGTGCAGGGTGGGCGGGATGGTGGCTTCTTCGATGGCGATGGTCGGGCGGGGCATCTTGGGGGTGATGGAGGGGCGGGGCGGGGCGTGAGGTGGGGGTGAGGCGAGGTTTATATCTTTTTTTTTTGGAGAGGGCAGGACGGGGTCGGGCGGATGCAGCCGAGACTGAGAGCGAGGGGAAGGGGGAATGAGAGGGATGAGTACGGTTCAGTTTCGACGTATGGCGTGGGGATGCTTGGTGGGGTGGGTCTGCTGGAAGTTTGAGCGCTTCACTGACGTACTTGGTTGAATCTAGCTGGGCTTTTCATACGGATTCAAAGGCTCACAAGGAGGTTTACTATCTGGCTCTCATGCCTTCTAAACTAGCCGTCCTTCAACGACAAGGCCGGCTCTGCCGTCTTCACGTCCTCCCCATACGCCGGCGCCTTCAAATCGTCCTCGTCCACCTGCTCCCCCGTCACCGGATGCGTGTAGTGGAATGGGATACACCTCGTATCCGGCCACAGCATCTTCTGCTCGACCAGCTCATCCGGGCCCAGCGGGTCGTCCGGAAACGCCGTCTTCGCAAACGGCACGTAATTCTCCTTGGTCAGCGCCCAGCCGGTGGCGTGCTCGCCGTGCCAAAACGCAAAGTAGCGGTACTTCCAGATCTTCCACACGCCGCCCTCCTTGATGTACTCGTTCTCGTACACGCCGCCCTCCCACCACTGCCGCGGCGACGTGCCGTCGGCCCCGTGCCCGCGCGGGTGCGCGTCCGCCACGCTGCCGTGCACCCCGGCGCTCATCAGCGCCCGCCACCGGCCCCACGCCCGCTCGCCCGACGGATCCACGTCGATGATGTCTTGCATCATGGCGTGGTCCAGCAGGAACCCGTGCACCGGCCCGTTGCGCCCCCGCACGAAGTTTTGCGCGAACCGCTCGATGTACAGCCGCCGCACGCCGGCTTTGCCGCGGTAGCGCCCCCCGAGGAACTCGACGAATGTGCCGGGGTCGTCGGCGAAGAGGTCGACGACCTGTGACGTGTTTGCGGGTCGGCGACGGTTCATGTGTCGGAGGGAGGGGGTGGTGTGGCTTGCTTACCTGCTTGTACAGGCACTTGTCCAGGTAGTACCCGTACTTGTGGTGTAGCTTTCGCACTTCGGCCTCGTCTGGTGCGCGGGCTTGTCAGATGTCGTGCATGCGGACGCGAACGCGAACCCGTCTTGGATTCTCAAATACCTTGGACCTTGTTCAGCCGGTTGGTGAGCGCCTCGACCTGCGACTGCAGCTGGGCTACTTGGTTCTCGGCCATTTCTGTGCGAGGTTGTTACCAGGGAAGCCCTGATGATGGTCTGCAGGCTCTGCGGCGGATGGGGCGAGGGTGCGATACTCTTTATGGCGAACAAGGCTTCGGCTGGCAAATGGCGACATGGCGGAGGAGGCGCTGGCCTCCCCCGCTTGTGATGGGAGGATCGTTGCGCAGTGAACACTATGGGGGAAGTGTTCGGGACCATGATGCCGATGGGAGGTGCTGGGGTTCGTGTCGCGGATGAGCAGCCCCACCCCCGCATTCACTACCCTGCAGATCTGCCGTGTGTTATTCAGAATCTTTCCCCGCATGTTGTTAGTATGCGTGTTTCGTCAGTTCGCAAGATGGAGTGGCTCTCAAGGCCTTATTGGTGTCGAGATGGCGAATGGGCAGTTGAGGCGGCCTGTGAGAGAGTTGCGCAGGCCCCCGCGGAATGCATCATCATACTCTCATTTGATAAAGCTTGTCAGGAACGATGAGGCGTTACTTTGGTTGGAGGAGATTGATTGACTGTGCATCACCCTCCTTGGGGGACAAAGATGCAATCAACACGTCGTCCATCACAAAGTTTACGCAGAATAGAGTTCCAACTCCAAACACTCCGACCACGGGCGCTGCGAAGTAAAAAGCTGGTGATGCCGCGGATCAACAGACGACCCCTGCATTAGCTTCCCCGCATTATCAACCCTCTCCACAGCCGTCATGAACCCTCAGCTCGCACCTTCCTCCATCCCCATACACCCACCACGCACTTCTCGGAAGCATCGCACCCGCCGCCATGCCGACCACACAACCTGGCTCCGAGGCGGCCCCGGCAGGCGTCAAGAACAACAGGCAGAATGTGCGGAAGAAGCGAACAGCGGTGAGCTGTGACCGGTGCAAGAACCGCAAAACAAAGGTAAACATGCAGCTCCACTGCGCGCCGGTGCTATGTAGGAATCCTTCTGATGGGGTGTTCTCTTTAGTGCATAGATCCAGGTACATGGCATCTCCCCTCCCCTTCTTCGCCCGCACTGCTGACCCAACGACAAATGCAGTCCCCGGCCCTTGCCACTACTGCGCCAGCATCAACGCGCCGTGCAAGACGGACCTCAACCGCCGCAAGAAGCGGCCGTACTACCACGTCTCGGAAGAAGAGTACCGGTGCATGACGACCATCCTGCGGCACTACCTGCCGGAAGTCGAGTTCAACCTGCCGTCGCTCAAGGCCCTCTGCCAGCGGCTTGAAGGCCTCAGTGCAGCAGGCGATGATGATGAGAATGACGACGACGATTTTAGTGCTAGGCCTAGCCCGATGCCGATACCGATGCCGACTACGACTGCCACTCGCGACGGGGAAGAGGTCTTTGGCCCGGACGATCCACGACATCACGGCGACGGAACGATGGCCACGCCGCTCAATAATCCAAGCAGCAGTCCGGAGGAGCAGACGGCTGGCGGGAAGGAGGAAGAGGAGGAGGAGAAGGCCGGTATGCAGGAGATACAGGAGTTGCAGGAGCATCTGGGCTGTCTGATGATAGATTCGCGAGGAAACTACAGTAGGATTTGCCCCAGCACTCTGCTTTCCGTTTTATGATCATGCTGATATTTGGGTTGCAATAAAAGGACACGTCGGCACGGACTCGTCGATAGGATTCAACGCGGCGATCCGCATGATCAAGGGGAATAACCACCACCACCACCACAACGGAATGCACGAGGACCAGACGGAAGCTGACCACCCCAAAAATAACGCGCTACCAGAAAACATCATCATCCAGCCCCTGACTACAACCAGCCTGCCTCCGGCGACTCCAGAGAGCTCTGTGGGTGGCACCGAGTACAGCTACTCATGTCCTTCCTCTTCTTCTCCTCCCTCGTCTTGCTCGGGCGCCCACAACGCCGGCGTCTACCTCCCTCGGCTCGAACAAGCATCAGCGAGCATCCAACGCTACTTCGATGAAGTGCACTGCCTGTACTGGCTCTTCTCAACGGAACAGTTTCATGAGCGCGTGCACGAGACGTACATGACGGGCGGCATCCTCGCGGGTGCGTCGTGGATGTGCTGCTTGTATTCCATTTTCGCCATCGGCGGGAGCGGCGGCGGTGGAAGTGGCGTGGAGGGCGCCGGGCAGCAGCAGGGAGCACAGCAGAAGACGTCGGCAGAGTATCTGGTCATGGCGAAGGCGCTGGTGCCGCAGGTGGTCGACGAGGCGGATGTGGATAGCGTCAGGGCGCTGACACTGCTTGTATGATGTGCACCCCCGTTTTCGCAGCATGACCTGCACTGACACACCCTCGTTACGTCCCAGGCCCTCGCACTCCAAACCGAGTGCTACACCAACGCGGCATACCTCTACATCGGCACGGCCGTCCGCACAGCCTACTCGCTAGGCTTGCACGTGGAGAAGGCGGCGCCGCCTACGCGCGGGCGGCTGGAGCGCGAGCAGAACCGGCGCATATGGTGGACACTGTACCTGCTGGATTACGAGATGGCGCACCGCTACGGCAATCCGTGCGCTGTGATTGACGAGATGCAAGACGTGCAGGTGCAGATGCCGTCGGAACAGGTACGTGTGTCGTCTCCCCTTCTTCCGCCCACCTCACGTCTCAAGCCACCCGACTGACAGTCTCTCCCTCCCTCGTTCGCCCGCCCCACCAGATCCTCAGCCCCGGCCCCAACACCCCCCTCGGCTTCCTCGCCGCCTCCTCCACCCTCTGCGCCATCTCGCGCCACATCCGAACCGCCCTCCACAACCACCACCACCAAAAGGCCCCGGCCGCCACCACCACGACAACGACATCACAACCACCACCGAAAGCCCCGAACTCGACATCCCTCCCCACCCTCCTCACCACCCTCCACGCCTGGCACGCCTCCCTCCCGCCGCACCTCTCCGCCGCCGCACTCCCGCTCCACACGCCCCCCGCCCACCGCCGCGCCCTCGCCGTGCTGCACGCCCGCTACTGGGCCGCCGTCGTCTTGGCCACGCGGCCGTTCCTGCTGTCGACCGCGTTGGGCGCGTTGGGCCGGGGGGCCGGGGGGCGGCGGCGGCGGCGGCACTGCATGAGGCGATGGCGGCGGCGGGAACGGGAACGGGAACGGGAACGAGGAGAGGGTTGGGCTGGGGGTGATGAGTGGAGAGAGGGGGAGGGAGAGGGGCGCCGGACGGACGAGGAGGAGGTGGAGATGGAGATGGAGATGGACTTGGGACACTGCAGCTCGTCGTCGTCGTCGGCGGCGGCGGCGGCTGGTCGCTGCGCGTGCCGTCGTCGGAGTGGTGGAGGGGACGGCCTGCATGACGACGAGGACGCAGGCATGGCGTCGTCGTCGGTGGCTGAGAAGCGGCAGCAGCAGTGGCGGCGGCGGGGGTTTGCGGAGGAGATGTCGGCCACGTGTGTGGGGGCGGCGCGGAGGGGGTTGGATGTCATGCGGACGATGGTGAACAAAAGTGGTGGTGGTGATGCTGGTGGTGGTACTGGGTCATCTTCGCTGAGCAGTTTGGTTAATTTCGACTGCTCCAACTTGCTGGAGCTGGTGCAGGTGTTCCGGCTGGCGATGGTGTTGGACGAGGAGGAGGATGAAGACGATGAGGAGGAGCAGGAGGGCGAGGAGAAAGAGATGGAGGAGACGACATCAGCGGCACCGCGCGAACTGTCGTCATCGTCTAATTTCTCGCATGATAAGTCATGTTGCTGCGGTGTCGAAGAGGGCGGTGGTGCCAGCAGGACGAGTGCGCGGACAGGGGCAACTAAGATCAAGGAAATGTGGACGCAACGGATTCACGAGGCGGTGGAGATCATGCACGCCATGGAACCGGTGGGATGGACGGCAAGGGCGTTGCCTGAGCTCTCGGCGCAGCTGCGGGAGTGCGGGATTTTGGATGGAGAGGACTGGCGTGGTGGTGGCAATGGTGGCTGCGACGATGCTGAGCTAGCGCCACCGCTGGGCATGGAGGACATGATAAGGGATGCGATGACGGGGCAGCCGAGTGCAGGTTTTGGCGGCGTCGAGGGCATGGAAGCGGATGACAGTCTGGGGACACTGTTCTTTGGCGACGTCCTCGGCGACCCAACAGCTGCGTTCGGCGACACGATGGACAACAACATCTTGTTCCTGGACATCGACTTCGCCTGAGCGGCTCCACGGCTGAGCATGGCGTGATATTTTGTTCATGGCAAGCTCCGTGTCGGATGTGCATCGGATGTACGCAATCAAGCGACGGCCACCGCGGGGGCGGAGGCGCACCTGAGTCTGGCCGGTGGAAGTTGCCAGCGACATGTATCTAGTCCGAACTCCTGATCGGCAACAAGTCGCGCTTCTCGACCGTGATAGTTTCATGCAACCAGTCACACTGCTGAAACGTGTTTCATGAGAATTGTGTCAACGTCAGCACACGACCTCGTAGGCCGCCTGAAGGTAGGGTACAAACAAGGGTGCTACGTACTGATCGCCTCCAGAGTCATGTCCCCGCATCTTTAACGAGTCATCAACTCCAGGCACAGATGGTGCAATTGCGAGGAACGCCAGGTCAGTGCCACTTGCGGACGCATGAAGCCAACGGAAATAACTCCCTCGCACGGCATGTGGGGGACGGGTTGGGCCAAGTTGGCGCTGCGAAGTCCGGCTTGGTTCAACTTAAGCATTTTGGATCTGACGCAGCCACTCGTCTGTTCGACAGCTCCCTGTCAGGCGTCCCGAGCACTACTGAAGTATAACAGATAGATGGAAAAGAAAACTTGGTCAGCCTGCAGCAGCAGTAGTATTGTCTGAATCACTACTACTGCTCGCTCATCGCTTCGTACCAGCGAAACGTTGACGGTTTTGGATAGGGATGAGCCATGGTGCCATCCGGAGTACCCTCCGGTCCCAATCTATTTCAGTACAGGAGTCTCGCCAGGCAAGAACGTGCCACCGTCTGATGGCTGCGCAAAGCAAATATGATCGAACGGAGAGCAACGCAGCCATGCCGCTTGCATGTTGAAATGTTCCTGCGAGGACGACTGCCCCAGCGGCATGCGCGGCTTGGTACGAGAGCCGGTCTCGTATAACCGGGTCGAGGCTTCGGCTTGCCCATCGGATCCTAGCCTTGGCCGGGGACGGCTAGGGGGGCTTCCTTCAGCTCGCCGGAGCAGCCGCTAGCACACCTAGCAGATCAGCCACCACATGGAGCTCTCGCGCATTGTTGCGGAATAGCCGTCGTCGCTAACCAACCAAGGAACAGTTTTTTTTACGGCCGTTTTGATCGTTCGACTGCCGCGACACCTGAGTCGCGTTGTGGGGGCGAAGGAAGCCGACTTCCTACTCCGGAATGACCTTTGACTGGTGGTGGAAATACATCCGCTGCTTTTCTGCCATTAAGCTCCCGGCTTTCTCTGGCAGGCATCTGCCTCGACTCTGCCGACATCCAAACAAACCTTCACCACCAACCACCATCGGCCAGAGAATGGGAGGCGGTCTGAGCCCTCCGCGAGCCCTGCTCATCGAGTGGGCCACCAATCGGGACAAGTATCCCTATGGCGAGCGGCGCGGTCCTTTCGTCATCGTCATTGGAGGCGTGTTGCTTGTTGCTACGCTGGCAGTCGTTGGTGCAAGGCTGTGGGCGCGCTGTAAGATCAGACGCAACGCCGGCCTGGACGACTGGCTGATCCTGGCAACCATCGTGGGTTGGCCCCAAAGAGCATCGCTCCTTTGAAAGCATCTTTACTGACGGTGACAACAGCCCCTCTTACTGGTCTACGACGCCTGCCATGCTCTGGGTATGCAACCAAACCACAACCGCATCTCCAACCCAGTCTGACTCTTCCATCCAGGATTCTTCTCCTATGGCGTCGACCGTCACGCCTGGGAGGTCACCATCACCCAAGCCGTGGGCATTCGCATCATCACCTGGTGCATCGCCGTCGGCTACATGCTCATCACTTCCATGGTCAAGATTTCCATTCTCATGTTCTACCGCCGCCTCAGTGAAGGCAGCGTTACCAAGTCCTGGATCTGGACTGTGCGCGCCTTCATCGCCTTTGTCATTCTATACGCCGTCGTTTTCACCCTTATGCTGTTCGTCGACTGCCGGCCGCTGCACGCCTTCTGGAACAAGATGGACCCCGAATGGGCCCTGACCAACAACTACACCTGCTTTAACGAAGGCGCCGACTTCATCGCCTCAGCCATCGTCAGCGTCATCACCGACGCAGCCGTGTGCGTGCTCCCGCTCCTCGTTGTCCGGCGTCTGCAGATGCCACGGAAGCAAAAATGGGCACTAAGCGCCCTCTTCGGCGTCGGGTTCTTGTAAGTGAAGCCATCCCACAGCCCCATCCGCAGGGAGGGAGGGACAAAAGAAAAAGAAAAAGAACAAGGAAAAGAAAGAGAAAAAGGAAACCCAAGACCGACACTTACTCACACGAATCACCACACAGCCTCTGCCTCTGCGGCATCATGCGCGTCGTCTACATGTACAACATCTACTACACCACGTACGACACCACCTGGGCCGCCGCCACCGTCTGGTCCTGGACCCTCGTTGAGACGCACTTCGCCATCATCTGCGCGTCGGCGCCCGCGCTGAAGCTCTTCTTCCGCCGCTTCCTGCAGTCGACCCACGGCCAAAGCTACACCACCCGCCAGCGCCAGGACTACAACAACTTCGGCAGCAGCGCCGAGCTGGGCGCCATGGGTGCGTCGGCCGGCGGCGACGGCAGGCGCGCCAAGGATCTCGAGGGCGGCGAGGGCGGCATCTACATGGCGGACATGCTGAGGGAGGGGTTCGCGTCGACGAATGGCAGCAAGTCGCCTGTGTCGGTGACGGTTACGGATGCGGAGAGCGCCGAGGATGACGGGCTGGCGGATGTGGTGGCGGGGATTGATATGCGCACCATGGAGGAGCGGTCGACGAAGAGCATTGTGCGGAGCAGGGGGAGTACGGACAGTATATTGGAGACGAGATGATGAACATGGACATGTTTGGTACACGGGCGGCGTTTGGGCGGGAAGGGTTTGCTTCCCTGCATGACGGTCACTGTATTTTCTTGCGTACGTCGTTCGGCGCTGATGATGATCCTGCTTCGGCTCATCCTTGTGCCGGACCTGCGTTTAACCTCCTGGAGAGTGTTTGCCCACGTGGTAGTCAGGCACAGACAGAGCTGTGGCCCAGCACGCTTCTATTATTACTTTAATAACGCAACTCCCACGTACTAGCATGGATCAGAAGTCGCGGAGAAAATAATCTTAGACCGGAGCTTGTGGACGAAACGAGTTAGCCACGGTGTATCTACGAAATGCACGATGCTTTGGCCTCTGTTTACGAGTCGCGCATCGAGATCGCCGACTTGGTTTACGTCGATCCTGAGCACATACCTTTGGGGCTGAAGCCGCTGCAACTTGGCACTACACACGCAGTTCGGGACACAGTCCGTCTTCCATGCGCAGGATGCACATTCGTTCCGATACACTTGAAGCACGGACTCAAAACCAAAGGATACGCCGGCTTGAAAACACCCGTTCATGGTTGGGCATCTTATGTGTGATCGAGCGTTGTTGTACGCGGCTTTGGTACCTGCTATTATCCATGGAGTTTTTGCTCTTTTCAGGCCTGAATCAATATCCTCCAATCTCGTTGACGTCTTTTTTTTTTTTCATGCAAGGCAGAGGTGCGGATTAAACTTTGGAGGATCAGCAGGGCGAAGTAAGCGCCGCCGACCTTGATGAAATGCCGAACCTGACTTGCCGAAAGGTAGTCGCCAAATCAACAGGAACAACTACATGTGGAAAGATAGTCCTTGATTGAGAGGAGCGTCCTTTGCTGTGGGGTAATCCATCCGCATAAGCAGTCTCCCCGCACTCGGGTAGATGCACCCGAGCCATCACCTTCCGGCCCGATCCGCCCGCCGTGGAAGCGTTTTTATGTCTGTGGCTGCGACTTTTGCAGACTTGGTGGAGCTCCGAATCAAACTATAATGGCACATATCCACGACATTGCCGGCGAGGTGGAGGTGGAGAAGCGTAGCTATGTCAACGGTGTGAAGGTTGGCGAGCAAGTCAAGTTCCCGGAAACGGTTGCCTTCAGCGGCTTCAACAAACCCTCGCGTTTCGAAGGCGACATCTTCGAGCTCGAGGTCGACGGCGAGATCCCCAAGGATATCGATGGCACCTTCTACCGCATCCAGCCGGACCACCAGTTCCCGCCCATGTTCGAGGACGACGTCCACTTCAACGGCGATGGCGCCGTGACGGCGATTCGGATCCAGAACGGACATGCGCATTTCAAACACCGCTACGTCCGCACAGATCGCTTCAATCACGAGAGAGTGGCGCAGAAGAGCCTCTTCGGACGGTACCGAAACAAGTTCACCGACAACGAGAGTGTCAAAGGCGTCATCCGAACCGCGTCCAACACCAACATTGTCTTCTGGAGAGGCGTGCTGCTGGCCACCAAGGAGGACGGCCCGCCTTTTGCCATGGACCCGGTCACGCTGGAAACCATTGGCCGGTACGACTTTGACGGACAGGTCCTCTCCCCGACCTTCACCGCCCACCCCAAATTCGACCCGGACACGGGTGAAATGGTCTGCTTCGGCTACGAAGCCGGAGGAGATGGGAACGATGCATCCTGCGACATTGTCGTCTACACCATCGACAAAGACGGCAAGAAGACTGAAGAGTGCTGGTACAAGGCGCCCTTCTGCGGCATGATACACGACTGCGGCATCAGCGAGAACTACGTCGTCCTCCCCATGACGCCCCTGAAATGCTCGCTCGACCGGCTGAAGAAAGGCGGCAACCACTGGGCCTGGGACCCCGACGAGGACCAACTCTACGGCATCGTCCCACGCCGCGGCGGCAAGCCCGACGACATAATCTGGCTCCGCGCCGACAACGGTAAGCACCCCGGCAGCACTCTGCCTCCCCTCTCCCTCCCTCCACTAATCCCCACCACCCCCCCAGGCTTCCACGGCCACGTCGCCGGCTGCTACGAAAACGACTCCGGCCACATAATCTTCGACCTCACCGTCGCCGACGGCAACGTCTTCTTCTTCTTCCCCCCGGACACCCCCTCCGCCGCCCCCAACGACGGCCTCACCAAGCGCAACAAGCTCTCCAGCCCCACCCTCCGCTGGACCTTCGACCCGCGCGCCCACCGCACCGGCGACCGCGTCCGCCCCACCGCCGCCTTCCCCCACACCAACGGCGAGTTCTCCCGCATCGACGACCGCCGCGTCGCCAAGCCCTACACCCACTTCTGGCAGTGCCACGTCGACCCCGCCCGCCCCTACGACGCCGCCGCCTGCGGGCCCCCCGCCGGCGGCCTGTTCAACACCCTCGCCCACCTCGCGTGGGACCACCTGTCCGCCCGCGACTCGTACTGGGCCGGCCCGCGCGCCACGTTTCAGGAACCGACGTTCGTGCCGAGGAGGGGCGTGGCGGCCGCGGAAGCGGAAGCGGAGGAGGCCGAGGGGGAGGGGTACGTCGTTGCGTTGGTGAATCGCTTGGATGAGTTGCGGAATGATGTCGTGATCATGGATGCGCGGGATCTGGCGAGGGGCCCGTTGGCCACGGTGCGGTTGCCGCTGAAGTTGAAGTTGGGGTTGCATGGGAATTGGGTGGATGCGAGGGAGATTGAGGAGTGGACGGAGAGGAGGAGGGAGGGGGGCGTGGTGGGGCCGGCGAGGGGGGCGGAGAGGCCGTTGCCGTGGCAGGTCAGGTTGATGGAGGCGGAGGGTGGGGTGGATGGACGTGGTGAGGCGGCGTCTGGGTGATTGAGGTTGCAGTGGGATGAGTTGTTGTATTTACATGTTTGATGCTAGCATCTCAGATGAAGTGGAAGGTCGTCCTCTCGCATTCTCCCCTTTCCAACATTTCGATCGCCTCCCCGTTCATGATACCGTGAACATAGCAAGGACCACACAGTCTGTACAAATGCTCACCTGCAGACGGAAGTTGCCAAACAATGAATGGGGGTTTAGCCCCGAAGAGAATACAAACATCATGCCCAGGCCGAGTAACTTCTGGCCCCACTCCTATCCAACCGCGCGAAGTAGTGAAGAAACGATGATCGTAAGGTTCCATCCAATACCGAAAGTATCCTATCTCTTCATGGGAAATCAAATCCTCTAAACCCGAAACGTCCAACCTCATTGCATCGGCATATGCCACTGCACCGCCTAGGAATCGAGAGTCCTCGGATTCCATTCCGATGTAGCCCAATGACAAACACATTGCCTCCAATAGACTGCGTGATTGTTCGCCACCAATTTTGCGGAGAAGATTCCAAGTTTGGCTGAACGGATGTGGGTAGGCGCAGTCGAACGCTTCGGTGGGCTCCTCTGGAAAATGATCACCGTGGAGCATGTCGGAAGTCCACACAACGGAATCATGGATGAACCCCTCCACATCTAACCTTCGTCCATCGTAGCAAACTTTTGCGGTAGTCTGCCCATGCGATGCGAAACGACTGTATCTGTAGGAATGTGAAACACTATAGTCCCATCGCGGAACCCACGAGCTGGCCTCGAGGTCTAGGATAGACTCTGTACCATGCTCGACAAAATTCAGAAGGTCAAGAGATGAGTAGCCTTCCGACTGCAGTATTCGCACGGCGACGGACCTGTAGAGTTCCGAGGGGGGGACTTCATAGTCGACGGGAAGATAGAGCTCGGAAGATGGGTTCGATAGGCTATCTTGCAAGGCTCTATGCCCGAGAAAAGCATATACTCGATCCCTGCTGTCAGAACAGAGTTTATTTGTACCGATGTCCAAAATATCAAGAATACTTTTGCTGGGGTTTCGAAAGTTGGTGAGACATAAAAGAATGACACTGGACAAGGGAAATGGCCAACGCAAGTTGTTATCGTCCAGAAAGTCCGTCAAATACCAGCAAAACGAGGAGAATACTTCCCACTCCAAAGAAGCCGATCCGAAGTGTAAGATGGCAACTGATGCAAGGCCGACCTCTTGGATGACCCAGAGACGGTCGAACCAGCCTGAACGGTCGAGGCGATTGATACAGAGCCAGTATCTCTCACCATATGCTAGGATCTGATGGTCGAAATCGATATTGGATTGGCCCGGTAGTGGAAGAAGACGCTCCGATGCACGAATGAATTGGAATAACGCAGTAGCGTTCCAACTCTCGTCGAGGCCCAGCCAGACGAGTACTCTTCTGGCCCTTTCATATACTTTTGACATGTTTTGCACTTGGTGACCCTGTTCTGTAGGGTCGTCTTGATTGATGCATACCGAGTCGGCCCATAGGATTCGCTTCTTTCTTAGTCGACGGAACTTCCTGAGGCCATGTTCCAGGTTCCAGGGGATGCGCAGTCTTCTATCGTGGCATAGGATGTCTCCACACTCTTCGGCGGGGCCCCAGGCGTATGAGATGGCCTCGTATGATGGCGCCATGTCGAGAGGCTCCACGATGAGTTCGCAGCGGATGGGCTCCCAGTTCCGCCCAGGAAGGAGCACCAGAAGCCGAATGTGATCAGTGTCGTTGAATGGCTCGTAGGAATAGCGACGTATTTCTGAGGGAATGAAGGATCTTGTCGGAAGAGGTGGTGTGGCGTTTCTTTTCCTCTGGGTCTTGCGGGCCCGCCGAGGCTGTCGGCACTTCTTCCTGATTGGGGGCGGGCAGTGTGCGTTACGGCGACCGTAGTGCCCGCAGTGGGAGCAGCGCTGCATCGAGATGAGATTCGCGGGGACGATGATGCTGTTCGACTGAGGTGATGCAGAGGAGGAAGTTGGGACTGAAGATTGAAAAGGCTTTAGGCAGCAGGCCAGGCTTACGAGGACTCCAGGTGTGTGCGGGGTTCAGCGCTGAAGGAGGCTGTGGCTGCAGAGCCTTGTGCATGTTACACGACCTGTGGCCAATGATACCATGAGGCTGCCGAACACTACTAGCCCTCACCCGAGGTGCTGTGCTTTCAAGACCGAGCAGTGCCTCTCTCTGGCTTTTCAGTAATACTTGTTCGCTTCTACGACGGTAGCGGAGAGCCAGGCGTTTGATGTAGTGCCCATATCAGCCGACCAATCAGAACCTCCGCACGCCGACAACACCCGGCGACAAGCATCAGTGGTTGACAAGGATTCATCACCGATGGACGAGTAGACGCAACATGTCATCGCTTTCGCTTCGCACTGCTTGAATGGCCAGCCCTTATCCTCCCCACTCCTGCGTTTTCTAATCCCAAAGCGGAAATTTACGAGCACGTCCAATCGGTACGGTACGGAAATCTCTGTGATATAAGAACAGGACGAATCCGCACCACCGGCGTTGCCATCAGCTCAGTACACACCAGAGTAACCAACATGTCCAGAATAGTCATCCGCAACGCATCCATCCTGACTTTGGATGACAAGGATACCTTCCTGTACCCTGCCACCCTGGTCATCCAAGACGACCGCATCGTCGACATGTTCGAGGGCGAGAAGGACACGGCCTCGGACACGCCCACAACCATTATCGATGGCACCGACAAGCTCGTCATGCCCGGCCTCATCGACCTGCACTTTCATACCAGCGTAGCCAAGGTCCACCTTCCCGTCTCCTGACCAGACTCTCCATGCTCACCCACAGACAGGGCTACAACGACACCCTCCCCCTCTGGGAATACCTCGACACCGTCTGGTACCCCTCGATCCGCTCCCTCACCCCATCCACCGCCCTCACCGCCGCCCTGCACTCGTACACGACCGCCCTCAAATCCGGCACCACCACCGTCAACGACATGTACCGCTTCCTCCCCTCCCTCGCCGCCGCCGCCCGCCAAACCGGCATCCGCGCCGTCCTCGCCAACGACGTCGCCCTCCCCGCCCACGCCCTCGACTCCCTCGCCACCAACGTCGCCGCCTTCCACGCCCTCGACGAGTCGGCCTCCTCCCCCCCGGGCCGCATCCGCGTCCGCCTCGGCCTCGAGTGGCTGCCCCTCGCCGACGAGCCGCTGCTCGCCGCCGTCGCCGCCGCCCAGCGCGACCTGCACGTCGGCCTCCACATCCACCTCTGCGAGTCCGCCTCCGAGGTCGCCGACGCCGCCGCCCGCTTCGGCGGCCGCACCCCCGTCCAGGTCTTCCGCGACGCCGGCCTGCTGGGCCCCCGCACCGTCGCCGCCCACTGCGTGCACCTGTCCGACGCCGACGTGCGCATCCTCGCCCAGACGGGCACCCACGTCAGCTTCAACCCGGGCAGCAACGCGAAGCTGGCCAACGGCGTCGCGCGCGTCGACGCGCTGGTGGCGGCCGGCGTCAACGTCGGGCTCGGCGTCGACGCCGCCGAGTGCCACAACTCGACCGACATGTTTGAGTCGATGAAGCTGGGGAGCTATGTGCGCAGGGCCGCGAGCCGGGATGCCGCCGTCGGCGCTGCGAGGGAGATGTTGAGGTTTGCGACGGAGAATGGGGCGAGGGCGTTGGGGCTGGATGCCGGCGTGCTGGAGGTGGGGAGGAAGGCGGATGTCATTTTGGTGGATTTGAGGCGCGATTTGATGTTCACGCCGCTGTTGAGGGAGAAGGGGAAGAGGAGGGAGATGTTGGAGAGTCATTTGGTGTTTGGGTGCAATGGCACGGCGGTGGACACGGTGATTGTGGATGGGAGGATCGTGGTCGAGGGGAGGAAGGTGCTGGGCGTGGATGAGGAGCAGTTGAGGAGGGACATGGATGCTTTGTTTGAAGATTTGGTCGGTGAGATGGAGAAGCAGAGGTTTGATCGCGAGAAGGCTGCTCCACAGTAGATCTTTGGGAAACCAGATCAATTTCTCAATGTCACCTTCATATCGAGACTGTCCTAGTGGATCGATGCGTATTCCTATCCTCTTCCTCATACCTACTTAAGGAAACCCCCTCGATAGGATTTCTCTCTCTTTGGTGTTTGGATTCTCAGAGGCAGAGGCTCGCCGTTACATGTTATATAAGTTCTTATCGGCCCCAATACGATACTGGATCCTGAGGACGGTAATTCGTGGATCGTCTTTTGGCCCCCATCGGAAAAAGCACATATTCACACGTCAGCAGACATAGCCTTGCTGGACATAAGTTGAGCAAGAGTCCCAGCTACTTCAGCCACTCGACCGAAGTCACCATCCTCGCAAACCGTGAGTCTGCCACTTGATGGAACCTGCGTTCACAAGGGCCACTTACGAGTTTGAGAGCAGCTTTGAACGTCCGCATCCACCATGGAACACCTATTCATCCATCTCGATGATAGAACGGTTGCGTCCAAAATTGCAGAAGCCCTAAACTCAGAGATCCTGTTGGAAGAAGAGCTGAACAGGAAGACGTCCCTCATTCCGCCCGTTGAACCATACACTGAATGGAGAGGATTTGATCATGATCAGCTCGATGATGACGAGCGAACAATTCAAGGCGAGCTTGCGGAATATCCAACTGCACGCGGCTGGACGATTGATCGGGCCTGGCTGGAGGGAGACCTGCGAGAGGCACATCCGGACTTCCGAGACAGCGACCTCGGTCCGGCGGATGTGGCCAAGAGGGTTGCCGCAATGGTCCAAAGTTGGTTGTACTTTGGGCTACTGGAGGCATTCCTTGAGAAAGGCGTTCATACATCGTACTTCCTGCGTTGCGGCGACGGTGGTACTCGATACATCCATTCCGGATACCTTGGATTCGCTCTCTATGCCTGGAAGATCTCAGCCAGCCATGTCGACGCAACTAAATTGCTGGACAGCAGCTGGGATAGCTTGAGAGTTGTGACCTCCGTCGTTCAGTTGCTCTATCTCTACACCGACCCTGATACTGCCCGAGGACGTCGTACAGAACAAGACTTTCCCGGCTTTACAGAGTCTGTCGCGGAAATTGTGCCGTCTATTCTTCGACTGGTTGATGCCATCTCATACGCAAGAGATCTCATTGCATCAAACACTGGAAGCCGCATTTATGTCCTTCAGGGACCCTCGCACATGACAGCTGCGCGTGATTCCCGACTTCTACTCCGGGGCTGGTGTCCGTTCCTTCTCCGATTCTGTCGGGACGGCCTGCCAGATTCGGTGCTGGATTGGCTTGACGGAACGCAAAGATCTAGTGTCATTGGAGGACACGAAAATTGCACCTACGCTGAGTGCGCTCGAAATGACATCGACCCAGAAACCTACAGCACACTTCATACAGAGCAGGGCTGCTCTTGTTCGCTCGTTCGACCAGACTCAACAAAGGTGCTTTCGATTATCGACCATGGGATGATCCCTCTTGTTCGACTCGGACCTGACTCGGCCATTGAGGTTGCACACCACGATCCACGTACTGTGGGAAACTATGTGGCAATATCCCATGTTTGGGTTGACGGGCTGGGAAGCGTAACAGAAAAAGGTCTACCTGCATGTCAGGTCGGAAAACTTGCCGCAACAGTCGATTCTGCATCTGGATCGACAAACACGCCTTTCTGGATAGACTCCCTATGCATCCCAGAGGCCAACAAACAAAGAAAAGCCTCCATTGCTCTTTTGAGGGATGTATATCAGCAAGCAGCCAGCGTTCTGGTCATCGACAAGACTATCACCACGTGTCCCCTAGGAAATGGTGCTCTACCAGAAGACTTCCTGTGGGCAATTGTCTCCTCTGCCTGGGCACAACGATTGTGGACCTACCAGGAGAGCTACCTTGCCCGCCAGGTGCAGTTCTGCATGACCGATAGTACCATCATAACCTGGGACCAGAAGCTTCCTCCATCTCGCAGCATCTCTACCCTAACGGTCATACACACGTCCCTGGATCAGCACCTACGACGTCTCCGACCGCCCATCGAACAGCGTAGAGAAAAGATAGCGCAGAGGAAAACAAACATTGGTGAAGTGGCTACAGCCATCAACTGGCGGTCGACCAGCAGGGTTTCCGACGAAACCCTCGCCGTTGCTGCTCTCCTCCTCCTGGATACGAGGAAACTCGTCGACATTCCATCAGATCGCCCCGCAGAACGGATGAAGCAGCTGTACCTGCTTGCCAAGAACCTGCCGCATGACATCATCTTCTTCTTTGGACCTACAATGCCTTCGTCCCCGTTCCGCTGGGCCCCGACCTCCTTGATGGCACGGTCGCCTGTCAACCTCGACATGGCCGACCAGGGACATTCTGCCATTTGCACCGAAAACGGACTGCATGGGCGATACTTTGCGCTTTTCGTCGACTCGACCTTAAGGGGACGCCCAAACAGCGACCTTGGAAACCTCTACGTGTGTATTGTGGCAGGTGACGATGGTATATGCGGAATCAACTGGTTTACATTTCCCTGGCAGAGCTCACTGGAGGTGGAGTATGATACCCTCATCATTCGCGAGGTTGATGGAGCCTACCTGAAGCCAGAGATTGGCAATGTGGTGGAAGCCGTTGCTGTACGAAGGAAGGCTCAATCTCCGGACGGCCTCGTGTGTGACTGGGCGGGCAGAGTCACGCTTTTGAAGTACGAGACGGGTGACTCGGAGGCCCCTTCGCCGGAGGAGTACCCGAACCTTCCGACTGCGAGATGGGAGGAGAAGGCTTTCATTATCACGTAGGGAGTCACCTGTAGCAAGGGAGACGCTTGCAGGAATGGCGGCACCGGTACCCCTTTCTCATCGTGCAGCTACCTAGTCAGCTAGCGTGGGCTTCTTGCGATGCCGGTCCTTTCCCTTATCGGATGGGCGTCTCCAAGAGAGCGTGTGTCGACTTATTTGTGGAGTGGTAAGCAAGGCTGAGGATATGCTTACGGTTACGCAAGGTGTGGGGGCTTCACTGATAAAGCAAGGGCGCTAGTGCGCGGTGCGGTGATGCTTCCGATGGGACGTGAATCAGTAGCGAGTCAGACACGGGGCTGGGTTACTCGTACATGCGACTGTAGCTCTGCGTGGAGGATGATGTGACATTTCCTAGGGAATGCTGAGCAATGACGGTATCACCGCCAGCCTTGTTCGCGGCTACGAAGTCCAATGACGCCATGATGTGCCACTGTCGGGCCGATATTTAGCCGGATCGCCACCTGGCTTCTACGCTCGTAGCTAGCACTTCTAGATAGAATACTACACCCCTCCGACTTACGTTATTAATACGATAATCTTTATTACCTCTTATATACCCCCTCTTTATTAAGCCTAACGCGGGGAGACGATTTAGAACGATAGTTAACTAAAGCCAGTCCTAGTACGCTATCGTAATATTAAAACCGTATCTTAAAGTAATAGCGACTAGGCGTCTACGAAGAGCGACGATTTAAACTACGAATACTAGCGATTATAAAGTAATAAGAGTAGCTACGGGATTTACGAACGTATATACTAGAGTAAAATAAGCGAGCGAAGCTTATCTATATAACGATCGTACTACGACGAAATATTTTCGTAGGCTAAGCTCTAACGCGCTCGGACTAACGAGCTAGCTAACGAGAATACTAAAATAGTTAAAAGTTATAACCGGTTAAGAAGCGTATCTACCGCCTTAAGAGATAAAAACTTAGATAGCGATCTAAGAATAGCGACGTATCGTATTCTTTTAGCGAAGAGACTATTATTCTTAACTATCTATTAACGTCGACGAGTAGCTTAAATACGGCTAATAACGAAAGTATTTTCGATATCTATCTATACGCTACTAGTAATATACTATCGTAGTATCGCTTCGAGTAGTCGCCGATTATACTTAATCTAATTAAGACTCTAGTCGAGTAGTACTTATTCTTACTTAAAAAAATACTATATAGGACTCGTACGCTTTAGTACCGCCGATATTAAATAAGAGTATATACTATCTCCTTCTATAATATCTCTATCGTCTACTATTTAGTAGAGATAATCTCTTAAGCGACGTAACTACGCTCGAATTAACTAGACTACTAGAACTATTCGTTCTTAATAATAGCTAGACTTATCTTAATTAGGCTACGATAGTCGTTTCTTCTTATTATTATTACTATCGATATCGTTATTATTAGTATTATTACTATTAGCGTTATTACGTCGGTTAAATAGCGATCTTAGTAGTTAACCGATCTTATCCGAGTTACTATTATTACCGTATAAAATAAATCTTAATAAAGCTCTTCTAATTTTAGAGGAGAAACTTAAGTAAATAGACTATAAGCTTAAAGAGTTATTACTTTTAAAACGGTCTATATCGTCGTTACCCGTTAAGTAGACTATCTAACTATTAACCGTAAGAATAATATCTATTCGCTCTAATATATTCGATAGTATTCGTAATAGAAACGTCCGTAAGTTAAAGCTATAATATTAAATTACCTCTTATTAATCTATCTCGTTCGTAGACGCTACTAAAGAGATAAAGAAAAAAATAGCGATAATAATACTACGCGATTTCTTAATAGAGCTAGCTAGGGCGTTCTTTAAAACTCTTATTAGAAGCGATAAAATAGATCTTAACGCTATTTATATAATACTCTAACGCTATTTTCTAATCGAAGCGTCTACCGATAGATTTTAGTAGGGGATAAAGGCGCTTACCGCGCTAAAATAAGATAATAGAACTATAATCTAGTACGGTTAGAAAGTCTTAAATATCTAAAAAGCCCTCGAATTAAATAAGAACGAAAAAGCGAACGTATATCTCGACTTTATCTAAGCTACGTTAATTAACTACTTTATCGAGAATATCTAAGATATTAATACTAGAAAGTTCGTTCGCTCCCTAATACGGCTAAATAAGAATAAAGAAGAAGTATAGATAACTTTAAATAAGATAGTCGAGACGTCTATTAAGATAGCTAATAAGAAGATTAATAATCTCTATCTTAACTAATCTATCGTTACTAGTAGTAGCTAAGATAAAGAAACGATATTCTCGATTAACGATTTATCTAAACTTATACCTTCTATAATTAAAGTAATAAGTAAGTTTTTAATATCGTCTTAACTACCGCTACTACTATTATAGTAATAAGCGTCTAGAGAATATCGTAGCTAAGAAGAATATTAATAAGAATAACTATCTTAAGGCTAATAATAGAGTTCCGCTTCTTCTTCTCTACTATAAGGTAAGGGCTAATACTTTATTTATACTAAACCGGGCTATATTACTAGAAACTATACTATAAGGAATCTATCTATAGACGAGCGCCGTAAGATAAAGAAAGATAACGAAAAGAAGTTTAAACGTCTTTCGCCTTCTAGTTAGCGATAACTATTAGCGATACCGGCTACTAAAGCTATTAATTTTATAAAGTCGGTAGAGTATAACGCTCTAGAGCGAATAATTCTAAAGAATAGAGAAGCGACGTTTATAATATCGTTTCTAACTAACTAGTATATTACGACTATAGTAAGAGATATAATTATAAAATCGTTAATACTTAGTATAGAGATAGTCTAGGCTAGAAACTATACTAAAGTATATATAGCTAAGCGCTACGGTAGTAAAACGGGGTTATCGCCTATATAAAAATAAAGTAAGAAGCTACGTAAGACTAAAAGAGTAATAGCGAGCGATTCTAAGCCGTTTAAAAGTATCCGCGGAATAGAGAATATACTAAAATATCCTATAATATAGAATATTCTTAATAAACGCATCGTTAAGGCCGACGATATTACCTATAGTTAATTTTTTAATTACTTATCGAAATTATCTATAGATATAGGTAAAGCCCTTATTAAGCCTACGTAAAGAAGAACTAAGACTACTACTTAAGAGCTACTAGTCTCTTAAACTACTCTACTATCGGTTTCGATTAAAGAAATAGTTACTATAATCGAGGTCTTAGCTAGAGACGTAATCGATAACTTCTATATTTTAAGTAAGATAAGAAACCATATTATTAAACGTTATCTAAAGCCGGAGATATAGCGTATTAACTATATTCTACTTAACTCTAAATCTAAATATAACTTCGTACCGAATAGCGTTATCTAATAGCTTTATCTAAAGAAGAAGTAAATTTAAGATTTTTATCTTAAGACGGCTCTTAGACGTAAAGTAATAGTCTCTTATATTATTATATTCGACGTCGATATCGGCGGAGCGCTACGTAGGGTAAATACGTATATAGCTAAGAATAAAACGACCTATACTATTCTTTTAGATAGAACGTAGCTCTATTCTATTAAGGCTTAAGAGAGGTACGAAGGCTAGTTAATTAAAGTCTAAAACGATTATAGCCGGATCGTAGCTCTAAAGCGGTATAATTAGTACTAAGAGAACTATATTAAAGTTACTTAGCTTTAAGTATCTACTCGCTTTAACCGGGTCGAAGAACTCTCTAATAATAACGAATTAAAGACTATCGAAGAAGAATTCGACGACGAAGACTTAGAAGAATTATTTAAAGAAGAGGATATAGACGGTTTAGTTAATATTATAACTAGTATCAATAATATCGTTAACTCGGGGAAAGATAGTTATTCGTAATAGAGCCCCTAGCTATTACGAATACTAAGATAAATCTAGAGTATTTATCTAAAGTATATTTCGAGCGTATATTTACTTACCGCGGATTTAAAAAATTAATTAAGTAGAATTACTAAATATCTTATAATAAGTAGCGTAGTAGAGCGAGAGCTTAAAATACTAAGTTTATAAAAATAACGTAGTATAATTTAAGTAGTATAGATAGGCGAGTAAAGAAGTAGATTCGCTAGAGTATAAAGAAATTATTACTAGTTAAAAGTTAAGCGGTCTCTTAGTATAACGATATAAGTCTTTACGAAATTAATAATATATTATTATAGCTAGATATAATTTAATAAGTATTCTCTCTAACTAAATTAGACTTATCTAAGTCTAAAATAATTATAATATTATCTATATTCGAAGCTAAGAATCGCGTAGAATTAAGAATAAAGAAGAATAAATAGCCTTTAAGAGAGTTTATAACTCTAAAAACGTAAGTATCTATTACTAGTAAGTAGTTTAGATAACTATTAGTATTATCTAATAGTCTTTTATAGTATAAAGTTCTATTATTACCTATATTAAAGAAGGACTTAAAGAAAGGGGAGATTACTTCTTTAAAGAGTTATATTATAACTAATATAAATTCTTAGCGTAAGAATCGATCTTATCTAATTATCGAGACTTACGACTTCGTAACGAACTTAGATACTATAGCCTAGAACCGTCTAATACGGGTAATATTATTAAAGAAAAATATTTATTAGAAGAATTCTTAAAGAATAAAGTACTATCTAAAACTACTAGAGTACTACCTATATTCTAAGGCGGTATAAGACGAGTATTAAGGCGAGAATATATCGGTATTATTACTAATACCGACGATATTAAAAATATCTACTATAGAGTAACCGCTTTTACCGCCTAGTTATCCTTAGTACTTATATTAACTAGACTAGTTATAAAGAAATTAAGAAGAAGTAGTATTTAGATTAAAACGATTAGAATTTCCTATAAAACGTTAACTAAAGTAATTCCGGCGTAAACTCTTAGATACTCTAGACGTAGATATTACCGAATAGATTACGCCGAATTTCTATATACTCGAAAATCTAGTAGAGACCGACGAGTAGAAAAAGCGCGTTACTCGACTACTCTATATATAGCGAGATCTCTTTACGTTCTTAGTAAGAAGTATACCGCCGACGGACTTAATTATTTATTATATACTAATATACGCTAACTTTAGGCCGAAGGTAGCGACTATACTCTTATATATACTAAAGAAAATCTAATACTAGCGGGAAGTACTTCTAGTATTAAAAGAAGTAGATATCGTCGTTCGGTATAAGTTAAGTTAGAGCGCGAAGATAAAGTTCGTCTTTAAGAAGAATAATATAGAGAAGATATCTATTAGAAATTAAATATAGATAGTTTATATCTTTTACTTTATTAATAACGCTATTATTAAGTTCTATTATCTAATAAGACGTATCGAGCTAATTCTAAACGCTATTAAAAGAAGAGAAATTACGTATCTATTTAAGATTAATATAGTAAACGGGTATTAGATAGTTCTAGTAGTATAAGAAGACTACTATAAAATAGTCTTTCTAATAATTCTCGGTTAATACGCGTACTAAAAAATAGAAATAGGGCTAACTAGAGCTTCGATAACGTATAGTATACTAAAGAATCTAGTAATAGAGTCTATTTCTATTTCTAACCTAAAACTAAAACTTTATACGATAATAGAAGCGGATACTACTATAGACTACTTTATCGATAATAATATTAGCGGCGATAAGATATTTAACTTATACTTTAAATTTCTTATAGAGTAGTACTTTTCTAGAATTACGTAGGCTAAATTAATACTTAATTTAAAGAAAAGCGTCTTCTTTATAAATATAGTCGACGTTCTTAGCTTTAAAAGAGATTCTCGCGGTCTTAGACTCTCGGCTAATAAGATAAAGATTATTCGAAAATAGCCGGTTCTAACTAACGAAAAATTATTAATAAGCTTTCTATACTAGCTTATCTTTCCTCGAATACTAATTTCTAGCCGAACGAACTTATTAGCCGTAATAAAGAAGGCTTTAAAATATAAATACTATATAGTCGAAGAGAAGAAAAAGAAGCGGAAAAGAAAGATACTCGTAGAATTTAAGTAGATAGTAGAGTATTAGTAGGCCTTTAAGATAGTAAAACGTTATATCTATAATAATACTATATTAGGCGGTAATCTAAACCTCTAATATTATCTCGTAACCGATATATTTAGTACTAGACTTAGTAGAGTTTTATTCTAGCTTCTAGATTATCTAAACGGTACTAACGGCTTTAATATTAACCCGGATAATTATATAGTAATTATATACTTTAGCTACTAACTTACCGAAGCTAAGATAAGATATTCTATAACTAAACGCGAAGTATACGCGATCGTCCGCTATCTTAAAAAATATAAATAGCTCGTATATTTAAATCGAGCGCCGGTAAGAGAATATACTAACTACTAAGCGTTACTTTACCTTCTCTAGAGTAACTAAGCCGTTAATAGAATTATAAAATAGTAGTATATTATATTAAAATTCGATCTAGAGCTCGTCTATATTCTAGAAAAGTAACTCTAAGTCGCCGATAGCCTCTCTAGACTATAAGAATATAATAGTTAGTAGCTATTTTAGGACGATCTTAAACTTTAGACTTTTACGATAGAGATAATTTATCTACGCGAGATATCGAAGCTATATCTAAGTAATATATAAACGACGTTAGAGCTATAGAAAGAATAGACTATTAATCTATAGTATATAAAAGTAGTATACTATCTACTAATAGCTTATATTCTAGATTTAAAAAGTAGCGTTCGCTAGTCTAAGAGTAATCTTTAACGAATCTAAAAGAAAGCTCTCCGCTATAAGCTATTATTTACCGACTAATCTATACTCGCTTATAGGAAGAATAATAATAGCGTTAGTCGATATATATACGAGTACGAGGTCGACGAAATTCTATCTAAAATCTATAATATATACGGTTACTTCGTAGAAGATTTAATAGTAAAGATAACTATTAGTAAATTCTTTTAGTTAATAAGATATAAAAATATTATAGTATACTATCGCTCGTACGATATCTATTAAAAGATCGATCTATTACGGCCGTTAGTAACGACGCTATCTATTCTATTATTATAACTAGGCGATATAATCGGTTACGACTTTATAGATCTTCTTAGCCTAGTATCTTACTCTAAATCGAGATATATCTTAGTTATCGTCGACTACGTAATACGATACGTCTAGACTAAACTAACGATAAACGTAATAAACGCTATCGTCTTAAGCGTTATCTAGAGATAGTATATCTCTATAATAGACTAGCCGAGATTAATATACTTAGATAATACTAAGTAATTTAAAGAGGACGTATATACTATAGCGGGGCTATTACGGAAGGCGGTAGGGACTTTAGGAAATTAGCCGGGAGAAACTCGGCTCGAGGGAAGTATTACGGAAGTTTATATATTTAAGTCGGAGGTTATAATTTTAGTAGTCGATATATATTCTTTTCTACTTCTTTCGGACTGGAACGTCTAGATTCCCGCCTACTAGAGTAGGAACTAACGAGATTCCTTACTCTCTAGCGAGAGCCCGATAAGAAATCTAGAAAAATCGTAGTATTACTACTATTATAAATTAGTCTCCGCTTCTAGAAAGCTTTATTTCCTCTAAGTTCCTACGTATTTCCGTATAAGATCCGAGGAAGAGAGGTAGACCCCTCCCCTATCTAACGTATTAGATACGACTTCCTTAGATAGAAAGAGGAAAGAAAACTCTATAGAAGAAGTTCTAAAGGAAAGGCTATAGAATCTAATAAGTTCCGGTTAAAGGAACTAAGAAAGACCGAGTTAATTATCGAACGGGGTAATCTACGATAGTTCTAAATACTAGTTTCCCCGAGGAACTTCTAGTTCTATACTATCTTATAAAAGTCCTAAAGAATTCCGACGAATCTATTACCCTAATAGGAAAAGATCTAGAAGAAGAACTCCGAGGAATCTAAGAAATACTAGAAATCCTAGTAGAAGACTACGGAAGATAGCCTATACCGCCGTTTTACCTAGACGAAAGCTTCGGAAGATGCGTTCTAAGATTAGAAGTCGAGAAAGAAAGAAGAGAAATTACCGACCTATACGGAAATTAACGCGAGATAGAAAGACCCGGGTCTTACTAAAGCCTAAGATACTTAAGAACCTTCTAAACTCGCTTCTTATTCTTATTACTATTCTTATTCTAGACTTTACTACATTCCTTAGAAAGCGAATTACTATAGCGAATAAAGATATGCGATACCTAGTTCCGGGAGAAGTTAATACTCTCTTTAAGGACTTAACTACTACCGTAACTCCCGCTATAGTTCCTTTCTTAGTATAGGTCTATATACTACTACCGATTTCTAGAACGCTAGGTACTTCGTTATTTACTAGTAAGAACGTTACGAACTTTCTAACCCGATACTAATATATATATATAACTTATAGCCGGACTCGTTTCGAGAAACTAGTAGATAACCTCCCCTACTACTACGAGAACTTAATCGCTATTAGAATCTACGCGATATCTAAATCCCTCGAAAAGAACTAGGAAGCCCTTCGGAAGCGGCTCCTTAAGGAATACTAGAAGTATAATTTAGATATAAAGATACGGATAATCTCGTTCTTAGAATAATTTACGAAATAGCCGCGGAAGAACTCGGATAACGTCGCGGTATACTATTAATAGTTTTACTCTCTATCGGCTCCGCTATTTCTAAACGGGAGCTTAAACCCCTATACGAGGAGTAAGTTTTTCCTAACGGGTTTTCCAAGGGGTACGGCGGAAAAGATAGCTACTCGACTAAGATTAGACCTAAACGAGCTGGAAGATTAGAAGTTCGAGAAGGTTTATAAGAAGAGATTAAAGATCGCGGAAGATAAGATCCTTCTAGAACGACTTATTTCTACGAAGAAAGATACTTAGAACTACTCGAGTATTATAGATAAGTTCGAAAGAAAGTTAGAATAAGTAACTTCCAACGTTTAGAACTAAACGGAATAATATCGCGAAAATAAATAGTTAGCGAAACTTACCTAAAAGTTCGAGGCTCTAGCCCTTCGCCTAAGTACCGCTTCTAGGAATTCGGTTCCTACTAGAGATTAACCTTTCCGGATCTATTATAGCTACGGATTCCCTAGCTATTTAATCTACTAATATACGGAATTATCTAGGCTTTACTAAGAAGAGAAGATCCGCTAGTCTAAAGTTACGGAAAAGGCGGTACTAAATCTACTAAAAGAATCTAAAGTTTTCTAGGTTCTTAAAAAAACCCTCGCGGAAAGTTACTAAATAGCTTAGGAAAACGCTAGTACTTAAGTCTCTACGGATACTACGCGGTTAGTTACTATATATACCCCGGAGGAGGATACGGAAGATAAAGAGAAACCCGAGGGATATTATATAGAAGTTCGTACGGCCGCGGGCTAAAAGGAGATAACGATACGAGTAGAGTAGAAGTAGAAGCTCCCTAGTCCTAAAAAGTTTCGAAGTAGAGCTTATACTAAGCCTAAGATAGATAAAATAAAAATTAATAAACTAAAGTTCTAGTCCGAAGGGTACTAGGAAAGAGTAAATTTTCGGAAAGAGATTCTAAGGGAAGCTAGCGAGAAACGACTCCTTCGGAATTTATTCTTTAAACCGCGTATCTTTCGACTAATAGACGTTCTTAGTACCTTACCTCGTCTTAGAAAGCTAATCTTTAAAACTACCCGACTCCCGGAGATAGAGGCGAAAGTTCTAAGGGCCCCTACTAAAGAAATCTAAGGTTCCGTTAACTATAGTACGGAAGCGGTTTTACGTATCGAGAAACTATATATCTCTTCTAGCCTAAAAGTACGCGCGTCGCTTAGAGACTTAGAGTATCCCGCGATAATTAATAGGGGTATCGAGATATATATAATTACCTACGAGCTATATACGAAAATAGGTCTCCCTATAACTCGAAATCCGCGGCTCTAGATAAGATCCGCTAACGGAAAGAAGACCTCTCTTATAGAACTTATAGAACGCGCCCTAATCCGGATTAGAGGAATTAAGATAAAGTATTTCTTATTCGTTTCTAAGGCCCCTAGCGAGAAGCTACTATTAGGAAGATTCTTTATTAAAAAGACGTTTACCGAGAAAAGGAACCTTTCTAACGATTTCTACGAGTATACGATATATTCCAAAGACTAGTAGACGCGAGTTAGCTAGAGAGCCGTAGATCCGTATACTAAGAACTAACTATCCCTACTAACCCGAGCGGAACTCTTTCTATTACCGGGGGCGGAAAACGATTTTATAGGTTAGTAGTCCGGGCGACGCTTATAAAGATCTAGCCGGAAAAGAAGAGAAGAGAAATTCTCCGGAAGGACCTCCCGCGATTTCGTTCGGGGTACGGTTAAGCGGGAGACTTTCGTCTATCGCGGAGAATAGACGAGTTTACGAAATCTTATCTATTCTAGTTACTACCTACCGTAGAAAGTTACTAGGGAGAGGATGCCGTCCGCACGGCGTATAAAAGAAAGGCGGATAAGATAAGACCGGTAAACTAGATCGAGGAAGATAAGGCGCCGGCTAATAGAGAGGACTAGAAGAAGGCCATCCTTAGAAAGTATTATAGGGGGTTAGTAGCCTCGAAGGTTAAAGATAGATATAACTCGGTACTAATCCCTAGAATATATAAGGAACCCCTAAGGTTTCGCCTAACGAAGAACCGGGAGAAGGACCTTCTAGTTAGAGATATTCGTTCCGAGGAAAGAAAGCTCTTAGTCGCGATAATACTACGAAGAGAGACGGTACTATCGTAGATCTTTAAAGAAAAAGAAGAAGTCCGCCCGGAAGTAATATCTTCGTAACGGATTAAAACGATCGCGTATAAGCTATAGTAAAAGCTAGAGTATATCGTATCTAGGGCCCTATCGGAACTCGTAGAAGATATACTACGCGATCGTCTAAGATCGGGGGTCCTAGAAAGATACGAAGGATTCTATTAGAACCCGTAGTTCCTTATAGTAAAGAAAGCTCTAGGCTAATACCGACTAGTAAATACGGCTATAGATATTAATAGAGTTACTATTAGAGACGTAAACCTTTCTTCGGCGGCTAACGAATACTTTAAGAAATTCGCGGGACTAGCGATCGCGTTATTATTAGATCTTTTCTCTAGTTACGATTAAGTTCCGCTAGCGGAGGAAGATAGAGATCTAACGGAATTCTAAACACCGCTTAGACTACTATAAATAACTACTCTTTCGTAGAAAGAGACGAATTCCGTAGCGTAGTTCGTCCGGATTATAAATAAGATACTCGAGGATAAAATCCCTAGAGTTAGAAGAGTATTTCTAGACGATATTAGCGTAAAAGGGCCTCGGATAACGTACGACGAAGAAGAAGTTCTAGATCTATCTCGAGTAAGGCGGTACGTAATAGAGCATATCTAGAACTTAGATAGGATTCTATACTTTCTAGAACTAGCGGGCTTAACTACCTTAGAGGCAAAGAACTACTAGTATAAGAACGGCTTAAAGATTATTAGATACGTATATAATTCCGGGGAACGATATCCGGACTTCGCGAGGATCGTTAAGATTCTAGACTAGTCTACTTATACCGATATACGGAAAGTTCGAGGTTTTCTTAGCGTCTATATTTACTACCGCGTTTAGGTTAGAGATTTTACGATAATCGCGGAACCCCTCTACTTCTTACTATAAAAAGACTAGAAATTCCGGTAGGAGTTAGCTTAAGAAGAAGCGATAAAATCCCTAAAATAGGCCTTAACGTCCGCCCCGGCCCTAGTAACTATCGATTACGAATTAGGAAGACTTATTATCCTAGCGGTAGACGTAAGCGGGACCGGATAGAAAGCGGTATTAATATAGAAAGATAAAATAGATTCTTAGAAAAGATATCCCGTAAGATACGAGAGCGGAATCTAGAAGAGAGCCGAAGTAAACTACGATATCGAAAAAAAGAAGTATTACGGTATCTTAAGGGCGATTAAGAAGTTCTAGAACTATCTATATAGAGTATATTTCCGCCTAGAGCTAGACGCCTAGACGCTTATCGCTTAGTTAAACTAAAGTTTCTCGAATATCCCGGGAGTACTAGTAAACCGCTAGATCGCGTATATCCAACTATTTAACTTTAAAGTAGTCTATATTCTAGAAGTAAAATATACTACTTCTAATAGGCTGTCTAGGAGGCCGGAAACGAAAGACGACCGAAAAGAAGCGGAATAAGAGAAAGATATCGACGACTTTCTAGATCGGGCCCTTCTTCGTATAGGGGAGGTACGGTGCGCGATAGAAGCCACGGAATCTATAGAAGAATATAATAGAAAGTACGAGAGGATCGCGGAATTTCTTAGAACTCTAAAGATTTCTAAAGGACTAATAAGATATAAACGCCGTTCCTTTAAAATAGAAGCGCTTAAGTATATCCTCCGGGACGGAACCCTATTTCGAAAGACTAGAAGTCTTAACCCCCTCCAAAGAGTCGTAGATAAAGAGAAGAACTAGAATAAAGTCCTACGGAAGATATACGAAGAGGTAGAATATCGTAGTAGAGAGGCGATCTATCGGAAGATTACGAACCGATACTACTAGAAAGAGCTCTAGAAGAACGTAAAACTTTACTATCGAATATACGAGGAATATTAACGGCGCGCGGGTAACCGAGCCGCGGAGGAGTTAAATTCCGCTTAGATAATAGTAATATAGTAATAGATTTACGTCGACGTTATATATATACCGCGGAATAGAGTATATAAATACTACGTAGAGGTTCGAGAAGCACTCTCGGAATAGATAGAAGTAAGAATACTCTAAAGAGCGATCTCGGAAGCCGTTACGAAGTTTCTTTAGAAGGATATACTATACTAGTACGATTATCCGTTACGGGTGGTAACGGATAGAGGGCCGGAGAACTAGAAGTAGGTCGAGATTCTACTTAGGAAGTATAGGATTCTAAAGATTACCGTATCGGCGTATTATTCTATATCGAATAGGGTAGTAGAAGCCGGGTATCGTCCGCTCCTAGCTACGCTATTAAAACTTACGGACGGCTCGGGATTCGGCTAGATAAAATACTTCTACGCTACCCTTTAGGTAGACTAGATAATAGTCCGGGGTAGTACCGGACGAAGCCCTATATACCTTATATACGGGGCCGAGGCGGTTCTACTAATTAAACTCGATATTCCGATATAGGCGGTCCTTTCGTAGGCCGCGAATTATAGTACCGAGGATCTTATTAGTACACGAGTAAGGTAACTAGAAATAAGAAATATAGACCTAGAAGAAGCGATCTTATACCTTTAGAGAATACGGGAAATAGGGAAAGAGGCGTAGGATTTCTAGAAGAGAAGTAGATTAGAAAGGCTTTAAAAGGGCGATATAGTCCTCCTATATAATACCCGTTAGAAATATAGCTATTCTATTAAACTCTCGTATTAGTGGCTAGGATCTTATCTAGTCTACGAGATATTCTCGAAGGGGACGTATTAGCTTTCCGAGCTTAACGGATTAGTACTCTAGAAAACGATCGCGGAAGACTATTTAAAGCGATTTTTCCCGCGGGAAGAAGCGCGAGAAGAAGAAGTTAGCGAGAAAGAACCTAAGAAGATACTAAGAAAAGTAAACCTACTAAGTTAGGATACTATAAGAAAGCTATTAGAATCTAGTAAGATCTACGGCGTCTTTATTCCGCGAAAGCTATAAACGGGGCTATAGTAAGTTTCTAGAAGAAAGAATTAGTTATCGATACGGAATTATCTTAAATTATACGAAGAAAAGAAAGATTCCCTAAGAAGAAATAGAATTCCTAAAGGAAGTAAGAGAAGACTTAGAAGATCTAAAGACTCTAGCCTAGAAAGACGTAAAAGAAAAGATAACTAGAGATAACTCCGAGGAGAAAAGTATAATTTTACTATAAAGATACGCTAGTAGAGTATCGGGAAGAAGAAGAAGCCCGAGGGTAGAAGAAGATACCGCCGGAAAAAGCTATCTACGGCAACGAGTTCTACGGCTACGACGAGAGTCCTTAACTTTATTCTCGAGATTCTAGAGGCGCTTCTATAACTCCCGAGTAGCGGTCGTAAGCACCTCGAGGTTCCGGAAGAGAATAATACGGTTATAAGCGAATCCCTAAACGGTTCCCTTAAAAGTAGAAATACGGTCTCGGAGGTCTTAAATCGTAGTCGCGTTCGAGTTAGCCCGGGATATAAGCCTATCGATCTTAGAAACCAGGCTTTAAATAGCGCCCTTCGTAACGGAAAGACGTTAAACGAGCTCTAAAGGGATAAAAGCCGCGAACGAAATCGGCGGAGAAGACGCTAGAAGGCTAGTACGAGTAAAGTTCGAGAATCTACCGGCGTAAAGAGAGGCTCTAGAGAAACCGTACTTAGTAGAAACGCGCTCCGAAACTCTAAATAAGCTAACTAATCCTCGGCGCTTCCGCGAAGAGAGAGTTATAAGACTAGAGGCACGACGCTTCGACGGGTTAGTATTCTAGAAAAATCGAGTTAGTACGGGAATCTAAAGAAGAAGGGGATAGAACTTACTAGGGAATATATCGAGTATATACGAAAGTACTAAAGATAGTAGTCGCTACTATAGAAACCCTCGAAAGGCTTAGAGCCCTTCTAGACGATATACGAATAACCGCGGACTATATAATAGGTATAAGAATTAGAAACCCGTTCCGTCTAACGTATACGGAGTATTACGAGTAGGCGTCTACGGTCCTAGATAGCGATTAGATAAGATTCGTTAGAGTCGAAGAGGGGGGGCTAGACCTCTAAGAAGAAAGTAGTATTCTAAGTAGTACTAACTAGAAACTTCTAGACGTACGTCGGTAGACTCGCGTAAATTCGGCGGTACGATACTAGAGCGGCTCCGGTATACGTAATATAGAACGGGAGATCTACGGGACGAGTCTTAGAAACGATCTCCGTATTTACGGAAGTAAGCGAAGCCTAGAAGGCCGCCTCGGAATCTAGAGAAATAGATATAGTATAAGTAAGAGAGTTTCGCTAAAAGCTAAGAAGAAAAGAAGAAGCCGCTAGCGTTAGAAAAATAAATTAGGCGAGTAACTTACCGTTATCTTTCTCGGGACTAGTATTCTTCCTAACTAACTCGTTAATCTCCTCGAGGGTAGCGGCCTAAGCCTAAGTAAATAACGCCTAGGACTTAGCTAGAAGAACGTTAGAGACTATAGAAAAAAGAGAGATAAAGACGGGACGAACTAAGCTTAGTCGAATAATCGACGACGAAGACCTAGAAATCGCCGAAATCCGAGATAATACGGAACGAGAAGAGGGTTAAGAGATTCGCTAAGACTTTATCGGCCCGAGTATAGTTAGCGGCGTACGCCGCGTTAATACGGCGAGTCTAAAGAGAATCGCGGCGGAACGAGTCGGAAGTTATTAGAGTTCGCTTTACGGGCTTAGAGAATTTAGAAGTTAAATTCTTCTTAGAGGCTTCTAAGGCGGCTTAAGTATCTTTCTAAGCCTTCTCGTAATCTTTCTCTTTACCGTTATTATCCGGGTCCGGGCTCGTATAGCGGGAGCGGCGGGACTTTTCGCGCTCGGCCGAAGAAGTAAGTTCCGGAATCTTCTAGTCGAAGTACGAGATCTCGGTATACTTAGAAGGCGAAGTATCCTTAGAGACCTCGAGCGGCTTTTTATAGATAGTACGCGGGTACTCTATAGAAATATTCTTAGGCTCCTACTTAAGATAAATAGAGGAATCCTCCGAAGAAGCTACGGACGGAACCCGGATCGGGAACTAGGAGGAAGAACTAACCTAAGAATCGATACGTATATTAATAGTAAAGACCTATAGAACTAAGTATTAGAAGGGGCGGGAGTTAGTAACGGGAGTATTAATAGAAGAGAGGGAAACTTAAGAAGAAAGTAGAAGTTAGAAATTTAAGGCGTTAAGAGGCGGGTCTAAGAGAGAAGATAAAGAGTAGGTAAGATAGTAGCGAGGAGGTAAGAAAGGGGAGTAAAGGGAACGTAAGAATTATAAAGATAAAGAGGAGATTCTAAGGGTAATATTAAAAGCCCGCGGAAGGAAAGGGTAAGTACGAAAGCTTACCTTAGGTAACGAATAAAAAAGAAGAAGAGGTATTAGAGAAGAATCGGCGGAATATAACTAGGAGCCTAGATAGTTTATACGTATAGTGGTTAAGGGGTTAGATATGCCGGCGAGCGGAGGAACGTTTAGCCGAATAAATTATCTAATCGAGAGAATTAGGGCTAGTTAAGATATTCTAAGGGTTTTAGATATAATAGGGCGTACTAGCTACTAGAAGAAAGGATTATAGCGGGGCTATTACGGAAGGCGGTAGGGACTTTAGAGAATTAGCCGGAAGGAACTCGGCCCGAGGGGAGTATTACGGAAGTTTATATATTTAAGTCGGAGGTTATAATTTTAGTAGTCGATATATATTCTTTTCTACTCCTTTTAGACCGGAACGTCTAGATTCCCGCCTACTAGAGTAGAAATTAACGGGATTTCTTACTCTCTAGCGAGAGCCCGATAAGAAATCTAGAAAAACCGTAGTATTACTACTACTATAATACGCGAATAGTAAAACTATATAGAGTTTATTAAATCTTCTCTCTACTAGAATTACTATCGTTAGTAGGTTTATTAAAAGCTTTTATTAAGCTAATAAAGAATAAAATCGTTAAATAACTCTAAACGCTACTACTAAAAGAGATTTATAACTAGAATCTCTATATCTAACCGATTATTTAGATATTAAATATAAGAGTACTAAAGATATATAGATTTACGCTAGCGTAACTTCTATTAGACTTTAATCTAAGATTTACGAATATCTTAATAGTCGAGAATAAAGTATAAGTAATTAACTATACGGTTATCGCCCATACTTTAACTAACGATATACCGACTATAGAAGCTATAATACGTATAACTCGTCTAGACGAAATTTAATAATAAGCTATAAATCTTTAAGCGATATAATAATAAAAGTTACTTATAGAAAATAAAATATAGATTATATCTAAGTAAGGCGATCTAGTTCTACTACGTAACTTCGCCCTAGATATATAGAAGGAAAAGAAGTTTATACTACGATAAAGAGAACTATATCGAATTAAACGAATAATCGCTATAAAGAGATTAGTAGAGTTAGCTAATATAAATACCGATAAAAGTATTAGCCGATACTATATTAATAATATAAAGCTATACGTAGCTAGAGAGGAGTAAATCTACTATAAATAGTAGAAGAAGATAGCGAAGAAAGATCTAGAGTACGTAAAAGAGTAGGCTAAGATTAAAGAGATTTAAATAGTAAAGTACGTTAGCTAGTAAGTAGCTTAGATAGAGAAGAATAGATTAAATTATAGAGAAGAAAAATAATAAAATAGCGAACTAAACGAGAGCGAGTAAAGAAAGAAAGAGACTATAAGATAACTAAGTAGATAATAGAATTTCTTTCGAGAATTATTAATAACCTATATTAATAATTAAATTACGGGGGGATAGAAGATAAGCTAAGACGTTTTAGCGTTCTTTAAGATTCGAAATATAATATTATCCGTAATAAAGAAGTTATTTAGAATTAGTAAGAAGTAGCTTTAAAAGAAGATAATAAGATAGATAGACTAATATTATATATAGAGCTTAGAGAGCGTCTAGACCTTAAGATAGATTTAAAGACTATATAAATATCGATAGTATTAGACGGAATAGAGTTATTTTATTAGTATAAGGTTATAGAATAGGGTTATTAGACGTAGAATTTAATCGAAAGAAAAGAAGCTTCTAGTTAAACGATACTACTTTATTACTAATACCGCTTTATTATCGATACCGCTTTATTATCGATACTACTTTACTATTACTCTACTAAGGCTTTACTATTACCGTACTAGCTTTCTTATCTAGTATAATAGTATCCGCTACCGAAGATTAGACTTACGATACTATCGTTAAGTAGAAGCTATCGCCGATTATTCTCGATAATATTCTAGCGTTAGAAACGATAAAGGGCGGGCGTTAGAATCTCTACCGTTTAAACGATAATTATTAAAGTTTATAGTCTCGTAGCCCGAAGAATTAAGAGTAACTATAGTCGATTAAGTCTAACGTCTAAGATATCTTATTAGAAGGCCCGCTTATTAGCTCTACTAGCTAGTATCTAAAAATAGAATAATCTAGTACGGGCGATATTATATCTCTACTAAGTTAGTTTAAGTAACTTTACCTATTAGAAATCCTACGGGAGATCTAAGAGAATAAAGATAAAGAACGACTCTAGTTTCTAGAAGATACTCTATACGTAGAGATCTCGTTAATAAAGAAGTAAAGAGAAGAACTACGACTCTTACGACTACTATTTATATAATAATTCTTCTACCGAAATATTATTAGAAAGAAGATACTATTTAATTAAAAGAAACGCGAGCTCGAGGAGTTCTAGACTAGCTAGAATAAAATAAGATAATATAGAGTTACTAATAATCTTTTAATAGCTAAAGAATTAGATAAACGAGATACCGAAGCTATTAAGACTAAAATAGACGATATTAGCCGAATAGCGATAAGTAGACTATTAGTTAAGTTAAAGAATTCTTAAAGATAAGACGAAGAGAAGTTAAATAACGAATCTAATATCTCTAACGATAATCTAGAACTATAACTAACGTAATTTAGGACTATTAAGCTAGATAAGAAGAAGTTTTAAATTAAAGTCGACTAATAAGGCCGGCCTCTAAATAAACTAAAGATAGATTATTACGAGAAGCTCTAGCTAAAGAAAGAGGCTTCTTTAAAATACGTTTTAGATATAGTCTAGAAACTTAAAAGAATAATAGATAACTACGTTAAAATCGATTCGAAGATAAGTAAACTAAAGTAAACTTAATCGTTTATAAAGTTAAAGATCTTTAACTACGCTTCTAAGTTAGGCGGAAATTATAGATACGACGAAAGAGAGCTATATTTACTATTTTAGTATTATTTTATAACTAAAGGCGATATTCGCGATAGTAGCGAACTTAGAATATTTAGCTTTTAAGCGTTAGAGATTAACTCTAACTTATAGAACTTTCTTAATAACGTAGAACGAAAGAAGGCGGATAACTATAAAAGCGATTTCTCTTTCTTTAAGACCGACGGTTTATTCCGGACTAAAGCGACTAGACTAGTAAACTAAAAGCGTAGTCGAACGGAACGACTTAAGAAAACGCCGAGTCTTAAGAACGTAATAAAGAATATATATAGTAACTATAATCTATTTAAGTTAAACTAGCTACCGGTTAAGATAGAATTATTATATATTATATATTACTAAACGGTTATACCCGAGTATCTCGGTATAAGTCGGCTAGGCCTATAATAGAAAAAGCTTATTAGATTAGTATTAGCTATACTAGAACGAGAAGCGTAGCTTATAAAAGCCGTAGATTAATAATATAAGATTTAAGTATAAAAGAATAAGAAGATAACGAAAGAAGTTAATTTCTATAAATAATCGTTTAACTTTATAATCGCGTAATATAACGCGTTACTAGATTAGACTCTAGAGTACTACGAGAAAGTATCGTTAAAGTTCTTTAAGATTATCGACTAGAACTTATAAAAAGCTCGAGATAGATATACTACGATATAAGTAAGAAAGAAAGCTCTTAGCGGATTCTCTAATTATTAAATTCTAGATTACTTCGTATTAACGACTACGGGTGATATTAACGACTACGAATTTCTAAGCGACGACTATAAGTAAAGTTAAGATTAAGATAACGAAATTAGTACTAATAATATCGTAGAACCGAACTTAAAGAGATAATATAAAAAGCTAGCCGTTCTACGCCTTATATACGATAACCCGATAGAAGAAATAGATATTAACTAGTTCTCCGGCGTCGAGAAGATTAACGACTATTAAAATCTAGATTACGATAAATACTAAGACGATAGATAGCCTTTAAAAGTAATATTAATTACGGACGATATTAATAAATTACCTTTAACTAAATAAAGGGGACGAATATAGATAGATAGACTAAATTAAATAAGAGTAAATAAGAGATAGATAATAGAGTTTACGGTAGTTTTTTATAATTAGAGTATAGAGTTTTTAAAAGTGTTTACTTTCTCTTAGGCGTTAGTTAAAATATAAGGGAATTCTTAATATAGGTTATATAGTAAGAGACCTATAATAGGCGTTTAGTATACGGCTATTAAGCCCTCTATTTAAAGAACTTAAGAATTATAGGGGGATAAACTATCGGGCCGATATTTAGCCGGATCGCTACCTGGCTTCTGCGCTCGTAGCTAGCACTTCTAGATAGAATACTACACCCCTCCGACTTACGTTATTAATACGATGATCTTTATTATCTCTTACACACCCCCTCTTTACCACCTCAAGGGTCTCAGCCTCGTGCTCGTAGCACACAACACGATGCCAATAATTTAGGGTCCTTTATCTGTCTTCTACTTAAGCCATCTAAAGGACCTAAGTCCGTTAGCTCGCTGCTTGTCCGACCGCAAAGAATGTCACCGCCAAACAATATGGCGTCTCCGAGCGAACACGACTCTGAAAGACACACAGAGGTGCAGCCACTCGCTACCGAAGCAGATGACCATCCAGAAGTGTCACCCCTTCTCCTAAATCCTCAATCTTCCTCTGGCGCTTTTGGTTCGAACGAATTGTCTTCTGGTGATAATGGTGTTCGTGTGGAGCAACGTTCACTATCTGACGGTAAGTGCCGGAATAGATTTGGTATATTATCAACCGTGTCATTGACGATATCTAGAGCCAGAAGATCAGGAAAATGCATTCTCAACGGAGGCTGCATCTTCTGCGTCTGTTCTTCATGGCAGATGGTTCCCTTATACACTGGAATGGCCATTTCTTAGCCTTTTGGCCCTTTTCACCTGCGGATTGACGCTCACAGTCATCGGATTGTACTGGTACTCCGCTACCCATTACGGTTTAGGCAACGACAACGACACCGCCCTTCTCTTTTTTGCATGGAGGTTTGCCCCATCGCTCATCGCTGTCATTTACGTCCAGATGACAGCAATGGTACTCGACGACGTCAAGAGGACCGAACCTTTTGCACGGATGGCAAGACCAAATGGTGGACTGGGCTCTTGGACAATCCTTCAAAGCTCCGGAGCCTGGTGGAATGCCCTGGCTGACGGGATATCCAAGAAGAAGAACGCCAACCACCGAAGCTGGATTCTCATTGCTTCCGCTCTCATCAACATCTTAGGTTTCCTCGTGATCTCTCCTCTTTCACCCTCTCTACTGGAACCTACCAGCATCACTATAGTGGAGCACACGGACTTTACAGCACTCGCACCAAACTCTACATTGCCATTGAGTACTGACAGGGAGACATATCTGCGCATCCTCGGCAACATCCTTCAGAACGTATCAACCTCAGCCTGGATATCGGAAGACTTTACATTCTTTCCAATATGGCCTTCAGATCTCGTCGATGCCCCACTCGGTCCTTCCTTATCTTCAACGCCGGAGGAATGGCACGCCGAAACTCTCGTTATGAACACAGAGCTTGATTGCAAACCAATGGTTTTGAAGCATACTCAGATGACGAATGAGAGCTCTGTCAACGACTTAAACGAGACGCAGTGGGCCTTGGGAGCTCTGGCCTTGTTGACTTCGGATGATGGATGCGATTTGACCATCAAGATGGATGAACGTTACGCGGTTATCGGAGCTGCATTTTGGTCTGCGATTCACGACCTACCATCGTGGGCAATAGGAAATTACTCGGCAGAATGCGGGGAGAGAGAGTTCGTTGGCGCCATGACTTCGTTGGCGCACTACAACAACGGACCTCTGGAGCTCACGCCTGACTTCACCATCTCTGCACAAGTATGCGCAGCCAACTACTACATGGCCAAGATTCAAGTCAAAGCCCTTTCTACGGGAACCGAGTCTGAGATCAGCTTCGATGAGAGCACGTATTACGGCCATCGTAGACCGATTCCAGCGGGGACCTTGAACGTCGAAGCGGCCCAAGAAATAGCCCTTTCTTCAAACTGGTCACGATACATGCCATACCACATGCCATACATCGCATCACCCGAAGCACCCGTAATTGATGGCTTGGTACTGAATCTAGCGGCACTGTATGATTTCGACGTGGGAGAAATGGCTAGAAACAGCGATCTAGTCACGCCAGCAAGAGGAATCAAGCAGCGGATTTTTGGAGAGGTTGTACAGCGTTCTCTTCTTCATCAGGAGCAATCAAGCCAGATCTCCGTCAAAGGCTTGGTCAAGAGGGTCGAGCGCAGGATAGTCGTGGTCTCCGGTATTGCCATCATGGTTGTGACAGTTCTTCTGATATCACTGGCTCTATTGCTGGTCGTCTGGGTATCTTCGAGACCCTGCCGTCGGCCTCTTCACCTAAACGCGGATCCTGGAAAGGCTACAACGCTCTGTTCATTGATTGCAGATCAGCCACATGTCCGACAAACTTTCTCTGGGGTCGATCGGTACTCCAACAACGGTATGTATGGGGCCATCCGCAAGAACCGGTACCATACCTCATTTCAAGCCCTGCATGAAACACCCGGCCGTAATGGGCCTGTAGTCGGTAAGTGACGATCTCTGTATCATATAGGTAGATTACTAAAGCCTTCCTACAGAAGATGCTGCCTCGAAGGACCCAAAGCCTTCTCGGTCAATGTCATTACCAGCAGCTCTACGACTGCGAACGTTGTGTGGTTTGATGATGGCTCTGGTAGTGGTTCTGGTCACTCTCTCGGTACTCTACAGCTTTGCGGAGCGCTCAAGTCTTCATCAAGCTTTCTTTACTTATGAGGCAAGCATAACGTTACTCAGCCGAAAGAAGGCTCCCGTGGCACCGACATCGATCATCCCGACATTTGTAGCTGTCGGAATAGGGCTTTGGTGGGGTTCCATGGACGCAACATTTCGGAGATTGCAGCCTTTTCTTTCAACTGCCAACGAGCCCACGCCAGCATCTCATGGAGTCGCCCTGTCATACCAGTCATCTTATTGGGTTGCAGCCGCCATCAAAGCAGCTTCAAACCGCCATTGGTTTTTATGTTTCATCACCCTCGGCACCACGTTATCTCAGATATGTGAGCTTTCTGTTCCCTACTCAATCTGCTTTGCAAAGCAGTAGTCCCGAACCCCAAGCAGGCAGCTAACGTCTCACAAGTTACCATCTCAATGTCGGCATTGTTCCAACGCAGCCAAGCCATCCAGACTACCGCCTCGATATTGGAGCGAGACCTTGAGATACGGGACATACCCTTAGTCTACAAAATGTTTTCCCAACAGGCATGGAATAGCGACTTGACGCCTATCTCGGTTCTTGCTAATATCTACACACATCTGACAACAAATTGGCTCTACAGCGCCACCCTTCAATTAACACTAGGTGCACGTCAGCCACCGTGGAGCCGTGATGGCTGGAGCTTTGTTCCGCTCGTCACAGACCATCTAGCCGGTTTCAGCGCTACAACAGGTTCGGGAGCCTCATTCTTCCAGCCTGTGGTCAACGTCACGGTTCAAACTCCCGCGATTCGAGCCAGGCTCGAATGCAATCAGTACGGGGGACTAGATAACTATTCCTCATGGCTAACGCAATGGGACATGACCAACTCTTCTGTATGGAATCAGAGCACCATTCCAAAAGACATAGTCACTGGGTACGAGCTCGGAGCGGGCGCAGACAAGACAGCTTTCTTCAACACGTCATTCTTCACGAACCCATCCAAGGTCCAGTGCTATTCCAACGAAACAGGATATCCCTCGGGAAACTTGGCCTTTGGATACTGGTCCTCGGACGACGGCGTCGAAGCTGATCCGTACGACCACATGAACATTTCAATCAAGTGGATATACGGGCATGGAGTTGCGGGGTGTCGGATGAACGACGAAGAACCATCCTACGCATACGGCATGCCCACCCGCAACCGCCTCATCTTCACCGACGTTCCCGCGATAGCAGCCGTCTGCTGCGCCCCCATCATAGAGACGGCCGAGGCCAAGGTGAGGGTGAACAGCGGCACAGGGGAAGTGCAGTTCTTCTCCATCTTGAGCGAACCGAAAGTCAACAATGAAGCCTGGAGCGACGAAGACAAGTACTGGGACGTCAACCCTGCCACATACGGCGACGGCAGTAACGAAGTCAACACAACAACAAGTTTCGGCTTCCTCTTCCAACACTCCCTCCTCGGCGCCGCCAACGTTAATGGCCTCGACCCGGGAGATGAAGCACCCTTCGAATACGAAGACCTCAGCGACCAGTCCTTCAACTACCGCGACCCCAACCGCGGTCTCAACCTCGACTTCATGACCTACTCCATGTACACCGAGTCGGGCCAAGCCGACCCCCGCGCCCTCACCAACGCCACCACCCTCGAGCACTACGCGCAGCGCACCTTCGCGACCTTCTTCCAGCACTTCGTCAGCAGCAACCTCTCCCTCACCACCGGCGGCTACGCCTACCAAGCCGTCAACGCCACGCTGCCCTCCGACCTGGGTGCCGCGAGCGACGGCGACGCACTGAACCTCTCGGTGCCGCACTCGCGGACCAATCGGCGTGCCGAGGCCTTCGTCGCGGCACCCGTTGAGGTGCTTGAGATGAACCCCGTCGCCGTGTGGCTTAGCATCGGGGTGCTCGTGTGGTTGATCGTGACGACGGGCGTTGTGGGCGCGATGCAGCGGAAGTATCTGAGGAATCTGGAGAGCGATGTCGAGTGCGTTGCGGACGTGCTTGCGCTGGTTGCCGGGAGTGAGAGGTTGTTGGCTTGGGTGAGCGAGAAGGGGGCGGAGGGGCAGGAAGGGGGCAAAGAGGGCGTGGTGACGAAGTTGGGGTGGTTTGAGGACGGACGAGGGGGAAGGCGGTGGGGGATCGAGGTGGTTGAGGGGCCTGTGCGGTCGGATGGAGCTGAGGTGGGGGCGATGCGAGACGTGGAGTAGTTACGGGGTGGTGTGATTTGCGGACCAAATTGCTGAGAAACAACTGTATTTGCGTATGGAGTTTTCCTATGCCAATCCGACTGCTTTTTGAATTCGGTGTAGTATCTGCATGCACCTCCTCCGCCTGGACGCGAAATCCTTTCATCTCAAACACGGTTATGCTTGAATGACACTTTGACTTCCCCCTCGTCAAGTACTGTCGCAAAGACGTCACGTGGCGTCACAGTCTTCGTTACAAGTTCCATGTCAAATTTGCGGAAGACGTGAGCGAACATGGCAAGCAGTTCGGCTTCGGCGAGGCTGGCCACACATATCAGCAACTGACAAGCATTGTGCATACATGGCTGGGTAGGGGAGTGCATACTTGATACCAATACATTGCCTCGATCCCTTCGAAAAAGTGACCAGATAGTTGGCCAGGTGCTTCGCGTCGTCTGTGAGCCAGCGTTCTGGCCGGAACTCGCGAGCGTCCGGGCCCCAAACACTCTCGTCGTAGTGAACAGAGTATGCAGAGCACCCGATAATAGCCTGGCTTTGATCAGTATCGTCAAGGGACAAGGGGGGCTGGGGGAGTCTGGGAGATTGTCAACGTACACCAGGAGGGATGACTTGTCCATCGATGACCATAGGAGGGCCATCGGCGGGAACCACGCGTGGAAGACGCCCTGATACTGGCATGGATACACGGAGGGACTCTTTCATGCATGCCACCTGTGCACCGCCAGTCAGTAAGTCGCATGCAGATATTCCAAGGAAATGCTCTCTCATACCAGGTACGGAAGGTTCTCGAGGTCGCCGAGAGAAGGCATCTGATCTGGGTCTACGATATGTTCCCGCAACTCCTTCTCGAGCTTTTCTCTGGCCTCGGGCGCGTTCAGGATGTGGAATGTGCCGACGGAGAGCGTGTAAGCCGTCGTGTCGGAACCGGCAATGAGGACGGACATGGCTTCGGAGATTTTTTCCAAATCCGAGTACTGGTCCAGCATGTCGAACATGACAGGATACGAGACTTTTGTCGTGCGTTCCTTCACCAGCTGCAGACACATTGCCGCGTGCTATTTACAGGATCAGTACGGCCCGGGATGAGAAGCAAGCTTCACTTTCAGCCCACCTTGAACATTTTGACGACGTTTCGGGCTCTTTTGTCCAGAACCATGATGGCCCAGAATGGGAGGTTTGGCAGGATGTCTCTCTTGAGCGGGTTGTTGTAGATTTGTTTCTGAACGCCGAGGGCGGCGTCGAAGATGCGCAGGTAGTCGGCCTTGAAGTTTTCGGGGGCCTCGTTTGTCAAGTCCAGAGTTATTCCGAAGGAATAGGCGCTGATGATGTCTACGGTCAGGCAGCGGTACGCGTCGACGATGTTGATGGGTCCAGTGCCAAGGCGCTCGGATATCTTTTGCGAGATGCAGGATATCCTCTCAAGAACCAAAGGGTAAATGCCGGCGATGGTTCGCTTGGAGAACAGCGGGTTCATCAACTTTCTCTTTTCCCTGTGCTTCGCGATTTCCATCTGGCCGAAGAGAGAGCCGGGAGCGAGAAAGCCGGCGTAGAAGACATCGTACTTTGGCGGGGAGTGGTAGTTGTAGATTTTCTTGTACCACTCGGCGCCAGCAACGTGAAGCTCGTTGGGTGAGATTCGGATGACGCTGCTGTCTGACTCGGGTTAGCATGGATTCCTTGCATCGGATGCCGGCATATATACTGTACTGCTCGTGCCAGCGCTCGAAATCGGCCTCCGGAAAGCCCTTGCGATACAGCCACCAGAGCGTAAGAGAAGAAAGAGCCGCTAGAGGCGGGCCTGGAAATCTTGCCAGCGGATGGAAGAACCTCCGATATATTGCCAAAGTGACAAGGTAAAAAATAGGCAAAGTAAAGAGCAGTCGGAACATCTCGTCGGTGGCTTGAGCAATGTCTGTAACGGGTTTACGCAGTGGCGCAAGTCGAAAGGAACATTTAAGGTGGGAACAAGTGTCTAAGCTAATGGAGCCTCGGGCATATCCAAACTCGAAACGTCCGATTGGTGCATGCTGCGAGGTCGTCTGAGCTTAAATGCGAGCCTATAGTGCGCTTGATCGGACGCTTATCGCCGAGCATGGCTCGCATACAACGCTGGCGCCAAGGGTTGTTTCAAGCACGGCCGTGTCATGGATACCGAATCCATCATGGTAAAATGTCGATCCACATGCACCCCGCTCCCGAAAATGTCCGGAAATATCCGACCTCCGAGCAAAGATCTGAACGATACTCCTCGCCTCGTTTTCGCCCTGCTTGCTCAGTGTAGAGATTTGGGATGGTTAAATTGCAAGCCGTTCGTAACAAACGCTGGGCTGCAGAAGCACTTCCAACATGGGTGTGGATTTTCACACGAGATCTACGCGTAGATCCATGGAACAAGAACTACCACCCATCTGGGTCACAAAAGATCAGCAGTAGTAGACAGGCAGACGGCAATCATTTTGAAAGCTGACCAATGGATATCCCAGTCACACCACAATCCGTCGGTTGCGGATTCGCTTAATGCATGGCAGAATACCGTTCTATCAAACGAGTGTTTTCTTGTCGAGTTTCTCATAAGTCGGAAGGGAGTTCAGTGGAGCGCGGGCAGACTAACGGGTATGGAAGCCTCACGCCCCACAGTTCGGTCAGGCAGACGTGCAACCTTACGCCAGATGTCCAAATCAAATGAAAACCAGCATCAACACATGCTTAGCATCAAAGAGCTTTAAAGTATTCCTGCGGATCTTTCGGTAAGAACAAGACTTAGTTTATATATTCCTTACCTGAAGGACCATCTATATCCATCCTGTTTTGTGGAACTGTGATCAACTCTGGTTATAGATCCTTCTCGGCCTTGTCGCGGTCGCACAATGTCCAGCGAATTGCGAAGCGCTGGGTGCACACACCGTGATTGGTGCTTACCACCAAGAAGGACACTTCACGTGGATGGTGGCTAGGGCTTTTCGTTGGCCTCATCATCTCAACAATTGTCCTTGTCAGCACTGTTGACCATCGGTGATTGCACACATGGTGATAGACTTGGCTCATGCACGGGACATGCGGTCTGGCATTCGACTCTGTCACCCGGACCGGAGGGGAATCGGGCAGGACTGCTTGACTTCGAGCTGGGCAAGTACGCTCAACTTGTCTACGTAGAAGTTGCGAATGCCGTCGCCCCGGGTGAGCCTACCGGCATACCACCCCTCGGTAACCTCGACTTCGACAACGCTCTCGCCCTCCTAAAAGAATTTGGTCACGTCATAGACCTGTTGTAGCTTGTCTAACCTGGCGTCACCTGCATATCACCTACCCGGCGGCCGTTGATGTGGGGCTCGTACACGCCAAGAATCGTGCTCTAGAGTCTTATAGGAGAAACTAGCGCTAAGCTTAAGATGAATGAATTTTCGAAAAGCAAGGGGCTGATGGCGTTTGTCTTTGGGTTGCTCGATGGACGAGGTGATGAAGTTGGCAGTCCAGTCGAGGCTGGAGCGCCGTAGCAGGTCCGCCTCCACCACTTGCCAACAACACCATCAGCCGTCTAAAAAGAAAAGCCTTATGAAACGCAGGACGCGGTGGTCTCCGGAAGGCCAATTTTGCGCTCGGTATCGGCGGGCCCCACACGGCTGCATCGATATGGGGCTGACAGGTGAGGCTTGATCCACTTGGACCCTTCGGGGTTGCGCGAGAACTCACGTCCCAACATAAGCAAGATAACGACATCGAAACGATATGGTGTTCGGAGAACTGGCTTGTGAAAGTGTACTGTGGTCGTAGAGTCGAGTCAGGCTGCCAATATGGCCCCCACCTATAAACCCCGGCCAGAAGGCTCGATCAACATTGGTGGGTTGGACGAGTCAAGATAGGTGGGGCAAAGGATTGCCTGCGCCACATCTGCTATTGACAGACAGAATCATGCAGACTTTTGCTTTCGCCAGTCTGCGCCAAACACGGCTTCGGTTGTCAGGTGTGCATGCGTCGAATTCATTATATGAGATGACTTGCAAGCGTATGACTTTGTAAAAAGAAGTCCCGCGTCTTTTGTCATCTGGATAAAAGGATGGGGTGGTGTTTCTTTAAGGTCTAGTCGGCCGCGCAAGCACGCTCTTGGTCCCCTGCTGCATATCCCAGCGAGGGCTCCGCAATATCCCCTAGCGGGCATTCTGGACCCCGATTAGCTACTGCTACCTTGGGAAATAGCCCGATAGGGCATGCATTGTGAGGAAGGACTGCGTATAAAAAGAATTTCACCTAGTAGGAAGCGTGTCTTTCTCTTCACTCGTCGCATTCAAGTCTTTTCACAGATTCAAACATGTCTTCTACAACTTACGACTATGTCATTGTCGGTGGAGGGACTGCAGGTCTCGTCCTCGCCGCGCGGCTGAGTGAGGATCCCTCCAAGCTTGTCGCCGTGATTGAAGCAGGAGCGAACCGCAAGGGTGATCCGAGGATCGATATTCCTGGATTGGTCATGTCCCTCTACGAGGACAAGGACTACGATTGGTCCTTTCTCACGGAGCCTCAGGTACGGGTGACTCGGAGAAGGGGAAGACAGCAGCACCACTGATATCTGGCAGGAGGCATTGAATGGGAGGCAGATTGCGTGTCCTCGCGGCCGTGTCCTCGGTGGATCGTCCGCCCTGAACTTGTCCGCTATTCTCTACCCGAGCAAGGCCGACTTTGACGACTGGGCGGCACTGAACAACGACCAAGGCTGGAACGCCGAGGCCATGGCGCCGTACTTCCGCAAGTTCCACACCTTCCGGCCCGCGTCCGAGGCCACCAAGAAGCGGATGCTGGTCGACTACATGGACGAATCCCGCTATGGCACCGACGGTCCTTTGAACGTGACGATCCCCGAAGGATACAGCCCGCTCGATGAGGCGTGGGTCAATGCTTTCAACGAGCTCGGCTTCCATGCCAAGACAGACCAGGCCAACGGCAAGATGATCGGCTGCTTCACCAGCCCCGTCTCCATCCACCCAGACACAAAGACCCGGGAGTACTCTGCTTCTTCGTACTACACAGAGGAAGTGCAGAGCCGCCCGAACCTCCACGTGCTGACGGAAGCGGTGGTGGAGAAGATCGAGTGGGCGGATGGCGCCGGCCCTGATCTCAGCGCCAGTGGCGTGCATGTGCTGCAGGGCGAAGAAAAGCGCAGATTCGTCGGGGTCCGATCAGGCGGCGAGGTCATCCTCTCTGCAGGCACCATCAAGAGCCCCCAAATCCTCGAGCTGTCGGGCGTCGGCAACGAGCAGCTGTTGGAGAAGCACAAGATCGAAGTGAAGATTTCCCTCCCGGGCGTCGGCGAGAACCTCCAAGACCACGTCGTGGCGACGAGCAGCTACGAAATCGCCGACAACCAGATGTCGGGCGACAACCTCCAGCACACGCCCGGCCTCATGGACGCCGTGATGCAGATGTACGCCGAGTCCCGCACCGGCCCCATGACGGGCATCATGCTCGGAGCCGCACACCTCCCGCCCGTCGACAAAGACGGCGTCCTCAGCAAAGAGGCGCTGGCTTCCCTCGTCTCCGACGCCGCCATCAACGCCTACCCCGACTTCCCGGGCAAGCAGGCTCAGTTCTCGCTCCTCCGCGCGCGCCTCGAAGCCGGCGAGCCGTCGTGCCAGTTCCTCTTCATCCCCAAGCAGATCAACCACGAGAGGCAGGAGAACACGATGCAGTACCTCTTCGGCGGGGCCGAGGCGGAGAACTACGTGTCGGCAGTCGCGCTGCTCAACCACCCCTTCTCGCGCGGCACGGTGCACATCACGTCGGCGGACCCGACGGCGGCGCCCGCCATCGACCCGCGCTACCTCACGCACCCGCTCGACCTCGAGCTGCAGGCCCGCCACCTGCAGTACTTCGAGAAGCTCGTCTCGACCAGCGCGTTCAAGGCGGTGCTGAAGGAGGGCGGCAAGCGTCTGCCCCCGGCCGACTCGGCCGACTTGGACACGGCGAGGCAGATTGCGAGGGACCGCGCCTTTACGTGCTTCCATCCGGCGGGCACATGCGCCATGATGCCGCGCGCGCAGGGTGGTGTGGTCGACAGCCGGCTGCGGGTGCACGGCACGCGCAATGTCAGGGTGGTGGATGCGAGCATCTTCCCGCTCGAGCCGCTGGGGAACATCCAGGCCAGCGTGTATGCGGTGGCGGAGAAGGCGGCCGATCTGATCAAGCGGAATGGGTAACTGGGGGGAAATGCCGCGTGCTGCCCGGGAGACGGACTACGTAGTACATGGTGTTGCCGAACAACACACATGTGGGACAGCCTAGGCTACAGTGCGACCAGAAACAGACAAGAGCCTACATAACACCATCCCAATCTACTCCTTCTCCCTCGCTACACACTCGACGATGAGCGATCCAGGGGAATGCTACTATGCCATTTGCGGCTCCGGGTTCCGGCGCGCCCGCTTCGCTCATGATGACAACGACGGCTACAACCCGGCCAGTCTCAGCGAGTCCGATGTCGAGTGGATGGAGAATTTCGATGTCGTTGGCTTTAACCCGGATGCGAACGGCATCTCCAAGGTCGAGCTTCACAACGTCATGCAGGACCCGCAGCTGATGACGGAGGACGTCGACTACCGCAAGCTGTTCCTGTGGCTGGACCACGCGACCACACCGAAGCACTGGATGGATGGGCCCTTCCTCGCGGTCGCGAACCGCCGCCGAATCTGGGGTGTCTGCGAGCAGCTGGCCGACACCTACCATGCTCGGCTGGCGAGAAAGGTCCTCGCCGACGAGCCCGAGGGCATGGCGGAGCTGATCTTGGAGCACGCCGACAATCCGCAGATACCTCTGGTCGTGTGGCCGCCGCCGTCCAAGGACGTGGAGTTTGTCTCGGTGCAGTGGGTGCGGTCGCTCGACGAGCTCACCGAAGGCTCCGCCGCCGAGTTGCACGCCTTCTTCGGTCCAGACGGCTCCATGGTCGGATTGGCCATGGAACTTGGCGGGGGGCCCATGAGGGTATTCGGCCAGGACGACGGCGTCGAGGGGGTGCGGAGGGAGATGGTGGAGATCGAAGACCCGGCTGACATCTTGGGGCTGATCCTGCATATCCCCCATGCCGTCGTTGGGCTGGAAGACGCGGAAACTTCCATCAAGGGAGTCACGGTCAGTCGCTGCTTCCTTCTTCCATTTTCCCAAACCAATGTCTACTCACACAGTACTCAGGTCCAACACAGACTGCAAGACTGGCACCTCGGCTCCACCCGCGACCCTTCCTTCAACCTCCGCCCCCTGCTCCTCGACCAAGGCAAAACAATCGTCGGCCTGGTGGGCCAAACAACAGTCAGACCCCTTTCCCATCCCACCATCCCATCCGCTAACCCCAGCCCTCCCCCCAGAGCACTCGCATCATCCGTCTGGGCCTCCTCCAATGCACCCGCCCCCCTAGCGACGACTTCGCCCTCCTCAACACCACCACCGATGCCTCGCACAACAACAACCCCACCCCCATCCAGCACCGCCTCCTCTGGCGCACCACCAACACCAACCCCCCGGGCCCCATCTGGACCATCCCCCACCTCCGCCTCATCCGCCTCCACGACGCCGGTGCCGTCGCTTTTCTCCCGGAAAACGACATGCTCGCGTGCGAACCCCTCCTGTGGGCCCGAACCGCCGACGACATCAAGTCCGTCACCCGCCTCTCCGTAACCCTCGCCATCGCCGGCACCGTCGACGACCGCCCGCTCTGCCAGTATTGCAACAGGGAGCATGGCTACTACATGCTGTGCGGCGCGGCGGCGCGGCGGCGCGGCGGCGCGACGGCGTCGAGTGTGTGGTCGGCGTTTCTTCTCCCCGCTGAGACCAGGAGGGCGACGCCAAAGGTACGGTGGTGGATTTCGATGTCGATGGCGCCGGGGGCGAGGTCGTGGACAGCGTCGAGATGGCGTGGGGCGGGTATGCGAGGGCAGTCAAGGTGAGTTTTGTGCAATTGTTTCGGCTTTTGTTCTTGGTGTAAGCGAGTGGCTGACGAGTTCGGGTGTAGCTGCACACTAATAGAGACCGCGAAGTCGTTTGGGGGGACGGAAATGCGTGTGACTGGGTGACGCTGACAGCGCCGCCGGGGCAGACGATTGTTGGGTTGGTGTTTGTGTTTGGGAATATTGGCGGTGGTGATGTGACGGGTATTGAGGTGAGTTTGACCATTTTTTCTCCCCCTCAGATCCGTGGTCAGACTGGTATACAATGTGTACGGGATCGACAAGGCGGCTGACCGGCTGTAGAAATATGCTGCCATGACCTATGCTGGAATCTTGGCGTTGCCGTTGGAATAGTTGTGGTGGCTACCTTGCTTTCAGCATACTGGCGACGGATCATGCTTTGGGTACCTGGTGCATGTTAAACTTCCTGGGATCGTAAGCGAATACTGGGCTGGGGGCTTGACGTGAGCAATGACTTCTGAGATCAAACGTCCCAGTATCGAATAGTCCTGTTGAAGCTAGTGTGACGATTCGTATGATTTACGTTTACTTCACTCACTTCGGCGAAAGTCGTTTTCTCACCGTCTGCTTTATTATAAAAGCAGGCCTTCCCCTTTACCTTCTTTCCCTCCTTATCGAAGACTTCTTGTCAACAGAATGCAGCCAATTGTCAAAACACTATCGATTCGCAACACCCGTTGAGTCGTCATGGAGTTGAGGATAGAGAACCGTGAGCCATCCATTCCATGCTCTCACTGACGAAGTTTCGTTGGACAGGGCGGTCATATACTGCTCCGACAATGGTAACATGACCAGGCCGTTCTAAAAACCATCTGCGGAGCTCCTGAAGGTGTTGATGAATACTCCGTCGGGGTCAAATACTCGGAGAAACTACTTGCGTGTCTCCGAATATACTCCTTCTTCTCCCCTGCCGATCACCTCCACTGTTGATGACGTGACACGGTGGATGGCACGTATTTAGTGCGTTAAGAGATCCGAGTTCGGCCAAGGCGAGCCTTCCTTCATAACGGAAGATGCTCCTCGGCGGCCTGAAAGTGATGCTGGCATTGGAAATGGACATGTCTTTTCACGAGAGCTTAAGCAAATAACAGCTCACTAACAGCGGCTCCAGGTGCATGGCGTCCGGATCCCATGTGCGGCTCCGATGGCTAGCTTCCTCAAACTGCCGGCAGGCATCCTGGCCGCCAGATGCTTGGTCTTGCCCCACTTGGTAAGACTGGTAGATTAAACTAGATGTTGATGGGCACGCCAAGCCGTACCAACACCTGGTCAAGCCGACAGCTTGGTCATCGTGGTGCCAGCGACACCGGGAGGAAGGTTGCTGCCTGACAGCCCTTTTCTACCCCCGTCCCACAGCCTACGAATATAAAGGCGCAACAGGATGACCGTATCAACACCCGAGGAGCTGGTAACACCAAGGGCAAGCTACTGCAAGAACGGAAAAGATGCACCTTGCAGCGTTGCCAAGCGCTGTTGCACTTCTGGTTTCGGCCTCGCAGGCTCTGGTGATTCCGGATGATCAGCACATCCCGCCGTCTCTGGATCTGGGGACCCTTGCCAACAACTCCCTCTTTACTCGATGGCGGCCGACATACCATGTCGCCGCTCCCGCCGGTCACATGAATGGCGAGTCATCCTTCTTCCAAAACACATCACTGACCGATCACGCTGACGCCAGTTCCAGATCCCTGCGGCCCCATGTACGATCCGCTCCGGGACACGTACCACATCTTCTACCAAGCCTTCCCGCAGCACGTCAACTTTGGCAACACGACCTGGGGCCACGCCACCTCGCGTGACCTCATCATCTGGCAGGACGTCGGCGGGTGGCAGAACCGCTCCTTCGTCGCCATCGAGCCCGGTCCGTCTTTCAGCTACGACTGGCTCGGCGCCTTCTCAGGCGGCGCATACCCAGGCAGTCTGTTCGGCGAGGCAGACGGCAACCTGACCGTCTTCTACACCGGCTCGCTCTCGAGCCCGGACTTCTGGCGTAAGCCGTACAAGCCCAACTCGGAGACGCAGAACGCGGCGACGTCCAGCGACGGGGGGCGGACGTGGCAGAAGTGGCAAGGCAACCCTATCCTGAACGGCGCGCCCGGCGGCTGGAACGTCACAGGCATGCGCGACCCCATCCCCGCACGCATCCCGGAGCTCGCCCGCGTTCTGGGCGACGACGAGGACACGTTCTACATCACCATCGGCTCCGGCATCCGCGGCGTCGGTCCCCGTGCCCCGCTGTGGAAGGCCCCCAAGCACGACCTCACTGATTGGTCGTTCCAGGGCTCGCTGTTCGAGGTCCCCGTCAACTACACGTGGGGCCCGGACGGCAACCGCACGGGGAGCTTTGGCGGCAACTTCGAGATGGCGACCTTCTACCCGCTCGTCGAGAAGGCCGAGTTTGGCGGAGACGGCGAGACGCTGCATTGGGTCTACACGTTTGGCGCCGAGGGCTTCGAGAGTTTTGGCCATGACCTTACGCACTGGTCGCTGTTTGCGCTGGGCGACGTCACGAGAAGGGATAATGGGTCGGCAGCGTTCAGCATCAGGGCGGCGGGGCCGGGCGATTGGGGGAACGGGTACGCGGTCAACACGTTTTGGGACAGCAAGAACGAGAGGAGGGTGGCGTGGGGCTGGTCGGACGAGGACTTCAATGGCTATGGCGTCAGCCAGAACGGCTACCAGGGCTCGCTGCTGCTGCCCCGCGAGCTATACGTCCGTAAGGTGAAGGGCGTCGTCGCGCCGGCTGCCGGCGCCCCCAACCAGAGCGCCGAGATCTGGGAGCGCGAGCACGGCAGGCCGACGTACACGGTCACCACCCTGGCCCAGCGGCCCCTACCCGACGTCGTCGCCGGCATCCAGCAGCAGCACGCCGGAACTCGCGTCGGAGACATCCAGGTCACCGGCGAGCACCGCATCCCCGCCCTCAACAGCTCGACCTACCACCTCCGCGCCACCCTCGACCTCGCCGCATCGCCATCGCCCCTTGACGCGGACCCTACCGCCGCGCAGTTCGGCTTCAAACTCCGCGCCGCTCCTGCCGACGAAGAGTTCACCTCCCTGCTCTACACCCCCGCCAACAACACCCTCGTCCTCAACCGCGCCCGCTCTTCCCTCATCACGAACTTCACCCACTCCAGCTTCAACGCCTACCTCGAGCCCTTCCTGTTCCCCGCGTTCGACAACGAGACGGCCGACCCAGTCCCCGAGCCCCTCACCTTCGACATCTTCGTCGACGCCTCCCTCCTCGAGGTCTTCGTCAACGACCGCGTCGCCCTGTCCACCAGGGTCTATCCCTCGCGCGCGGATGCCCTGCAGGCCGCGCTCGTGGCGACCGAAGGCAGTGCGGCGTTTAGGGATGTGACTTACTGGGACACCATGACGCATGTGTGGCCGCGCCGTCCCACGAATTCGAGCGGTGAGCTACACACCGACCCGTGGTATGAAACGCATGTCACCATGGAGAACGAGTGGGTGGAGGTTGGGACGCAGGTTTATGACGGGTACTGATTGGGGAGAACTGGGGTGGGAAGAGAGGAGTTGTAATGGTTTAAATGGAGATGGAATTGTTTTTGAGGGGTTGGGCTGATGGAAAATCGGACGGGTCGGGAGTTTTGGCGGCCCGATGAGTTGAGTTTGCATTGTTGTTTACGGATCAACTTGACTGTTGTTCGTGGGAGGTACCGGCTTATATCTACCAGTCGCCGACTCACGGAATACCAAGGCATTGTAGTCTTTGGGCAAAAACTAACCGGGGTGGTCGCGGCAGGGCGTGTGCCCAGGAACATGATGATCGAAATGATAAAACGGTCAATCAGATCTATCTTAACTTTCCGGTTCCACAATGTCGTATAACGTAGAAATGTAAGTTTGGACGATCTAGAGTGGATAGTTGCAGATTGAGCCTGTTCATTCTATATCAAATATCAAGCCGAATTCCTCATTGCATTCGGCCTTCTTCACTCACAATTGCCGCTGCCGACGCCACTGATAGTAATGGAGGATGTTTTCGAAATCGGAAAATTCCTCTTTCTCACGAGAGTTTGTGCGTACGAGTCGAAGGGACGGACTATACGTTCAAAAGTACGCTTGACTTACGTACGGACATCTTTTTAGAGATTGCAATCTGGACACCAGAGCGTGAGTATTTGTGTCGATTTCACGATGTGCTTGAGTGCGTCGATTTCCATTGCAGATGCAAGGCCCGCAATGCTTCGGTAGGTGTAGATGCCACTACTCGCGACATACTGCGGTGTACTCGAGCCGACTCGAATATAGTTGATGGATCGGAGAGATAATACTTTCTTCAGCAGACGTGGAAACCGTAGCCGTAGTCTGTCTGCTACAAGGCGGCCACCCGGCGAACCCTACCAAACACGAAGATCGTCCCGAGGCCCAAGCTTGGGCTTCTGGACCTTACACAGGCGTTTACATCTGAAACAAGAGGGTTGACCATAGCGTGCGCGATAAAGTGCAGTGTCGGTGTGGGATGCAGAGTTGTTGAATTCGTACTCTTAGCACCCTGTGGAACCGGCAACCTTGCGCAAAGGCACGATTCATGCGTGATCTTTACCCCTTTCAAGCCTGCCCGCCTCAACCAGCATACGCGATTTATAAAAAAGGCACCTGACACCTCCGTACTTTTGCAGGAATCAAGCTGTAAAGCCGGCCCCAATCCACTCATTCACTCAACATGCTTTTCCGAAACACCATCCTCGCCGGCGTCGTGTCGCTCGCCTCCCTTGCTTCGGCCGGCATCGTCAGCTTCACCGTCCCCAAGACCGTCGTCCCCGGCGCCAAGTTCACCGCCACCCTCGTCGAGAACAACGCCACCAAGAGCAAGGACATCTCCGTCGCGTTCGGCATCGCTTCCGGCGACTTCGTCGAGCCCTGGGGCCTCGGCACCGACCTGTTAGGCAAGTCCATCCTGACCAACACCGGTACGTTGTTCCCACAATCTGCCCCGGGTTTTTTCTGTTGCTGACGCCCGACGGATGCAAAGATGTCACCCCGTCTCCAGAGTCCGTCGACGTCGAGCTCACCGTCCCATCGTACTATGAGGACGGCGAGGCGACCGTCGTGGCTATCGTCAGCGCCCTGTCTGGCGCTAGGCTCTACCCCATCTCTACGCTGTACAATGCTACCGTCATCGTTGGCAAGGAACCCAGCACCGAGACTGTCAAGAGCGGCGACGGCCTCGTCATTCAGCACCAATATTAATGGGTCATGTTTGGAGGATTAAATATACACGTTTCCATGTTTGACGTTGTTGTGTAGTTTTGCTGTAGTGAAACCGCGATGTGCGGGATGCTGACAGCTGGTTTTCGATTACTATCACGAACGGAGAAACGCAGCCAGCACTTGACACGATTACGATATGTTCCACGGCCGTTCTACGTCGGTGGCATATTGCGGCGCTCCGGCCCCAGAGCGCCACCAAGATTAACGAAGAAAGCCACAAAACGTGCGTCCAGATCCAGCTGGTTGAAGGTTGCGGGTAGCTATTTGTGTAAATTTGCCACAGGATCTATTCTTAGCCACAAAACTTGCGGGGTTCAGCGACAAGGTGCCACGTGCTTGGTGCCGTCGGGCATCATGACGCATGCCAAGTAAGTAGTTCGGAAGACACGGGCAGCCAGCAAATACCTACGAATAATAATAGGAGGGAGCTAAACAACAAGGTGAGGGCCAAAACCTTTTTCCCTAACCCATTCCGTTGGACCAGATACTTGGGTGCGCATAGGCGCAGCAGTGAATGCCAACACAGCTTGTGTCTCTTTCCTAATGATGTTCACGAGTCCTCCGCGATGATGCCGGAGCGACTTACCGCATCATCACACCTCGTATCGGATACGGGATGGGGGTCTGTGCAAAAGTCACCAACGCCAACTGGCGAAGACCCCTTTCCTCCAACATAACTCTAGAAGTTCGAAGCTCCCGGTTGGCCTTGAAGGTTCAGCCGCACAGAATTCCTCTCTCCCTTTAAGCTACGCCCGAGCCCACCATGGTCCGTATCATCGACACGTCAATTGCGCTTGCGGCCTTCGCGTCGTGTGCAGCCGCCTCTGTCACTGGTCAACCGCAGTCAGGGTATGTGGATAATTTACATGTGTGAATGACCTTCTCTCATCAACTATCCAGACCATGCGGAACACTGGCCAACGTCGTCAAGAGGAATGCTCCCCGTGATGCCGGCGATATCAAAGTGCGTCAGGCAGCCAGCAACGGAACGAACTCAACTGCCACATTGGATGTAGGCTACTGCCCGAAACGCGTGAAGAGGTCCATAGCCGCTGACACCAGAAGCTCTACTACCATGTCATGCTTGCCGAGGGCAATCACACGACGGATTTCATCACAGATGAGCTCTTGAAACATCAAACGACGGTGCTGAACGAAGGCTTCGTGCCAATGGGCTACCAGTTCCGACTGGCAGAGACAACGTGGTCGAACAACGCCAGCTGGTCAGCAGAAGGTTCTTACTTTCGCCGGATGGCCGCTTACGCAAATGCAGGTTCTACAACGCAACGCAGCAGTCTCGGCAGGAAACCGACATGAAGACGGCGCTCCGCAAAGGCGACAAGGCGGCACTGAACGTGTACATCGTCGGGTAAGCCTGGATCTCGCCCCACGGCGCACACGTGCATTAACACACGCAAAGTCTCTGGGACGCCAGCATCTCCGCATGGTCCACCGTCCCACTCGAACTCGACTTCAACATCCCCGCCGATGGAGTCGTCCTCCACAACTCGGTCCTCCCCGGCGGCAGCAACACCGTCTGGACCCTCGGCAAGACCCTCATCCACGAAGTTGGCCATGTAAGTCACACGCGCTGTGCAGCAAGCCGAGAACGGCTTTTTTGCTGACATGTCGCAGTGGGTCGGCTTGTACCACACCTTCGATGGTAACTGCGTGTACAATGACGACTACGTCGATGACACTCCGCTCGAGGCCACCCCGGCGCAGTCGTGGGATGCGCTTGGTGGGTGTCCCGTGGGACGCGATTCCTGTCCTGATGCTCCGGGATTGGATCCCATCCGTGAGTCGCCAAGTACTTCTGTTTGTTGTGGGCTGAAGCTGACTGCGGGTAGATAACTACATGGACTATACGAGTGATGAATGCAGGTACGAGTTTACGCCTGGGCAGATTGCGTACGCGCACAACGAGATGAAGACGCATAGAGGCGTGGTTGTGTAATTTAATCCACAGAATTGCATTATTCATCCGTCCGCACACGGTTCAGACATGATTACTTTGCTGTTTCAGATCGGGGTTATTTCCTTGTATTACATTTGCTCTGAGCTCTACGTACGGTAGCACTTTTTACTGGCTTCCTCTTCTGTGTAATAATCAAATTGCCGATCGAACTGCAAGAAGCTGGACCGAATCTGTCCTTGTCTAGACGTTTCCGCAAGCAAAACAATCCGGCCGTAGACACTAAGACAGCATCTCTCTACATGCTCGCATCTTCTTCCTTTTTTTCGAAATCGAAAGGGTTGCAGAGGGGTGTTGTTTATTTTCTTGCTCGAATAATGCCCATAGGTACTTATTGATGATTACTGAACAGCTTTGAATCCTGCAACCCCGCATTATTATCATTCGCCCCTCACCCCAACGACCACTACTGGGCATAGATTAGTGATCCCTATCTACTTACTACAGTACTAGCCGCCATCACCATGCGTTTGCAAGGATGCGATTGCGGCTCTCCGCAGGCCACCGACCCGCCATTTCGGACCCCAAGCGCCCTGATATATAAGACGCAAGATGCTGACAAGCTTGATTATTTCCACGCCGCTGAGTCACAAAGACTAGGATTATATATTCATATAGACGGCTGTACAGACTAAGCCAGTCTAGTTAGTATAAAGTGTGCCTCCGCAACAGCAATAGAATCCGCATCCAGCCCACCACCTCTGAACCGGCAAACACGCTCGACACGCATCCAGGCATCCATAAAATAGCATCCACCACCCACTACGGGCGATCCTTACACGATATATCGTGTAAAATACACGATATTTCGTAGTTTACGTCGTTTTACACAATATATCGCGTATTTTACACGAAAATGTGTGAATAGGGTTAGGTATTTTTAGCGAGAATGTTAATATCGCGTAAAATACACGATATATCGTATACACGATATATCGTGTAAAATATACGATATTTTAGCACTATATTATCACGTTTATTACTTTATTAGAGAAACTCGTGAAATTAGGTATTAAAGCAGCAAAACCCTAGCCCTTTTCCCAAACACCTATAAATATAAGCTAAACTACCTAATACCTCCGTAGAATCTTATCTATAAGCTCTTAAAGCCTAATATTACTCGCCGTTAACGCCTCGATTAAAGCCGTCTAACCATTAATAAGCGCCTTTTACTTATCCACCTTCTAAACTAGAGTATCGAACTCAGCTCTAGAAACCGCCGACCCCTACTCTCTACTATCTCCTTAACTAGGCACCTTGCAGATGCTTTTTTTAACGCGATAATAGGCGCAAGCGCCTAAAGTTAAGGGATTTTAACCGGGAGCGAAGGTCTTATACTTCTACTCTTTAGTCTAGTACGCTATGCAAGGCGGATCTTACTTAATACCCTACTTAGTCTCTATAATAAGGCCAGCGTACGCGTACGCCCTTATATAGTCCTTATTAACCTTCTTGTCCGACCTTAACCGCTTATCCCACTCATCCTACGAATAATACCAAAAATTCCGCTTATTGCGAGTTGTTGGACGACGAAGATCTAAGGTAGGCGTAGGCTAAGGCTGCGGCTATAGAATAGTACGACGGCGAAGCGCGGGCGACGGCGAGCGTAAAGGTATATTAAATATATCGCCGGAGGAAGCCATACTATTTTATTATTAGTAAGGTAAGGTGAGGTGAGGTAAGGTTAGACTTATAAAGAGGTAGTTAAAGTAGCGCCGCGGCGAGTTACGCTACTAACGTTTATATTACTAAAAGCCGTATTCGGCCTACTAGATAGCGTAGGCGGACGTTATAGAAGACGCTAAGCTCTTAGAGTACGTAGAGTACGTTAAACGCGCGGCGTGTAAAGTAAAAGAGGAGTAAGTAAAGAAAGTTTATCGAAAGCTTCTTTAAGCTCTTGCCAGGTATTAGTCTCGTTATTAAATATTACGGCGGCGGGTAGGGGGTAGTAGGGGTGAGGGTATAGGCTTACGGCGGCAGAGGGGGCGGCGGCAAGCTAAAGAAGAAGAAGAAGAAGAAGAGAAGAAGGATAAGAGAAGAAGAGCTTTTAAAGGGCAAGATTTAGTATTATAGAGTCCGGCACGTGCAGGTCTATAGAGGCAGAAGCAACCCGCGATACTACCTAAGAGGATAGGAGCAACCCCCGATAGGGTAGAAGCGACCCCCGATAGAGTAGAAGCGGCCGGCGCATAAGTACACGAGAATAGGTATATACTACCAGCTACTAGCGCGATTACGTAAGGTGGCAGGAGCACGTAGTTCGTATTATATAGTTTTACTTACCTGCTACGCGTAGGTGTAAGGATAGATAAGGTATAAGAATAGGTAAGGTATAAGAGTAGATAAGTTTATATCGTAGTTATAGAGGATTAGTATAGCTATAAGCGCCGCGGAACTTCGAGGGGTAGTAAAATCAATCTATAGCTCCGCGGAGCTCCGGGGCACTAGATATAGCCGTACTAATTAGTAGACCGCCCCCTTCCTCTAACGGGGTGCACCTCCGCTATACGAGGGCTCCTTAGGCGCCACCCCGCCCCGCCCGGCGTCTATAGCTTAGACACTAGATGCGGGGTAACCCCTAATACCACTATATACTTATCTTCCATCGGCGAGGACGGACGTAATTATATAACGAAGAGGAAGAAGAAGGAAAGAAAGAGGAGTAAGAATTATATAGCTCCTTAGGCGCTACCCCGCCCCGCCCGGCGTCTACAGCTTAGATACTAGATACGGGGTGTACTATAGCATACTTATCTTCCATCGGCGAGGACGGACCTAATTATATAACGAAGAGAAAGAAGGAAAAGAAGAAAAGTAAGGATTATATACCTCCTTAAAAGCTCTATTTAATAGGACACGTAAGGACCTCCTCGGGCGCCACCCCGCCCAGCGTCTATAGCTTAGACACTAGGTGCGGGGTGCACTATAGCATACTTATCTTCTATCGGCGAGAACGGACGTGATTATATAACGAAGAGGAAGAAGAGAAGATAGACGAGAGGTATAGCTTATATACCCTCTAATATAGGTGTAAGCGGTATCGAACTAGATAAAGATATATAGATAGCTTAAGAACTTATCGTTATATTTCATCTTACGGAGTTCCGCGGAGCGATAGACGCGTCGCAATATCGAAGATTTATATATAGTAGATTCTTAGGGCTATAGAGCTTTACGGAGGGGTAGACGCGGTCGTAATATATCGAAGATTATACCTAGTGCATCGTTTTTAGGCCTACGGAGTTCCGCGGAGCGCCGCGGAGCGGCTTAGAGCGATAGGCGCGGTCGTAATATCGAAGGTTACACCTAGTAGGTTCTTAAGGCTATAGAGCTTTACGGAGGGGTAGGCGCGTCGTAAGGTCGAAGATTACACCTAGTATACCGTTTCTAGGCCTGCGGAGTTCCGCGGAGCGGCTTAGAGCGATAGACGCGGTTATAAGATCGAAGATTATACCTAGTATACCGTTTTTAGGGCTACGGAACTCCGCGAAGCGATAGGCGTAGTCGCAATATTAAAGAGTTAGTAGATTGGGTTTTATATTACGAAGTAGTTTCGCGGAGCGCTATATAAATAATAATAAATAATATAAAGGCTCCGCGGAACTCCGCAGCCCTAAAATTAATCTAACTCTTTAATAACGATTACGCCCATCGCTCTACGGCCGCGCCCATCGCTCTACGGCCGCATCTATCGCTCTACGTCGCTCCGCGGAACTCCGCAGCCCTAGAAACAATCTAACTCTTTAATAACGATCGCGCCTATCGCTCTACGGCCGCGCCTATCGCTCTACGGCCGCGCCTATCGCTCTACGGCCGCGCCTATCGCTCTACGTCGCTTCGCGGAACTCCGCAGCCCTAAAATCCGTTTAACTCTTCGATATTACGACCGCGCCTACTCCTCCGCGAAGCTCTATAGCCCTAAAAATATAAATACTAATACTACCTCTAATAAGGATATCGGCTTTAACGATAATATGGCGCGCGATGGTAGTACTACCCCTAGCCGAAGGTATTCTTCCTATATTTACTCTAAGCCTATATAGTAAGCTTACTTTTATAGCTATACGTAGGCTACTACTACCCTACTAAGCGCTATAACGACTAAACCGGCTTAAGCTCCGGAGCAGGCACCGTAAGTAAGCCAAACGCCCTAAGCCAACTAGATGCCGGAAACCAGCTACGCGACTAAAGGCCGGATATATATCTTCGATATTACGACGCGCCTATCGCTCCGCGGAACTCCGCAGCCCTAGAAACGGTATACTAGGTATATATAATCTTCGATATTACGACGCGCCTATCGCTCCGCGGAACTCCGCAGCCCTAGAAACGGTATACTAGATATAATCTTCGATATTACGATCGCGCCCACCCCTCTACGAAGCTCTAGCCCTAAGAATATACTATATATAAATCTTCGAATTACGACGCGCCTATCGCTCCGCGGAACTCCGCAGCCCTAGAAACTACTTAACTCTTTATACGATTACGCCTGGCGCTCTATAAAGCTCTATAACCCTAAAATCTATTTAGCTAACTCCTAACTATAATAACCTAGCTACGTATATCGCTCGCCCTTATATAATAACGCCTCGTCTACTCGCTACTATTATCATCTTCGCTACTATTATTATCTTCGCTATTACGTTAAAATATACTCTCGTCGCTATCGTTCTTCTCTTCCTCCGTACGCCGCTTATTATACCGCTCCCTAGATTCCGCCTACTATTCTTTACTTACCCGACTGGCCTTACGCTTACGCTTTCGATCGTACTTCCTTCCCTCGGTCTCCTCTATAATCTAGGTGTTTTCTCGAATCTTACGCGCTAGGGTACGCGCGCGCGACGTTATAGCGGGCTCTACGGGGGTATTTAGCTACTTCTACGTTATAGTATCCTCCTTCGCGGCATCCTTCGTAGCACCCTTCTTCGTAGCACCCTTCTTCGTAGCATCCTTCTTCGTAGTATCCTTCTTCGTAGTACTCTTCTTCGTAGCACCCTTCTTCGCGGCACCCTTCTTCGCGGTATCCTTCTTCGCGGCACCCTTCTTCGTAGTAGACTTCCTCGCGGGAGCTACCTCCGTAATAGCCTCCGCGGTAGCCTCCGCGGTAGCCTCCGCGGTAGCCTCCGCGGCATCTATTTATAGTATTATAGATAACTCTACGCGCTCCGTAGATGCTTCCGCTTATTCGGAAAGAGCTAGAGTAGATACGTAATCTTCGGTAGTCTCTTATACTACTTATCGTATATAGATATCCTCGTCGCTATCGTTATAGTCGGCGTCTAACGTGTTAGTCTAACGTGCTTACTAGCCTACCCTTCTACGGCGCGAAGAGTTAGAGCTTATAGAGGTATAAGCGGAATCTAGTACGGCGTCGGCCGCCTACCTATACTTAAAGCGCTTTAAGTCCGGAAAGCGTGTATCCGCTAGAAGAAGGTTAACTATCTTAATTCGAATCTTAGTAGATTGTCTAGACTATAATAATAGCGTATCGCGATCTAGCCTTTATAGAGCGTGTTACTTATATAAAAACCGTGCCGAGCCAATTAACTCTAGCCATTTTTCCTTTAGATTTTTAAGTCTAAACTCCTTAATCCGTTAACGAAGATGCTTATTATCTAGTAGTATCTTTTTCGCTTCTATCTTCCCTCCCGGAGGGACCGGCTTAAAGTTAGGTCGGCGAAACTAGACAAGAGATATAGCGGCGATATCGAGATAACGAGGCGATAAGGTTATAGTAGCATTATAATATATTACCGTAGTTATATATAAGCCCCTTATAGGGGAGCCGTGTTAACGATAGCTAGAATATAGTTACTTTTTCCTCGCCAATCTATCACACCACCTGCCTAAGTATAAACACCCGGATATAACCTATTATATACCTAGAATATCCGTTAACTCCCCTATATAAAGTTTTTATATACGTAGAGAGGTTTACCGCTCTATCTTATCGCTAGGCTTAATATAGGTACCTTATTTCGTCGCCTCGCAGTTCCGCGGAGCTCTAGACTACTAAAACTACTACTAATACCTACCGCCTAGACTCTAATCTTCGTCGCCTCGTAACTCCGCGGAGCTCTAGACTACTAGAACTACTACTAAACACCTACTACCGTCTAGACTCTAATCTTCGTCGCCTTATAGCTCCGCGGAACTCCGGACCGCTAATACTACCTATTATTATTATAAGCAACGCTTCTAGCCAGCCGTCTAGAAGAACTATCTAGCGCCGTAAGGAGCGCTATCGCTACTAATACTTCGCACGCGCCAATACGCCCCCTATTAACGAGAGTTTTACTACTAGAGGAAGCGTCGTTCGTAAAACTCTACCGCTGCTAGCTGCACTCGACGATGTCGACTTTAACGATAACATAGTTATTAAAGAACCCGACCGGGTGTCTAATTATAAAGACGATAATATCGATAGGACGTTAGATACTATTAAGATCGCTAGTAATATATCGAGTAGCGACGAGGAGCTTAATATAGAAGATACTATAGCGGTATAAATCTAGAACCTCGCGGACGCACAATAAAGTAAATATAATAAGACGTGTTTAGAGATACCTATTTATAATACTAATAAAACGGTACTAGATCCCCGGCTTATAATTATAGTAGATATAGCTAGCTGGGCCACTGGCGTTAGCCGCGTAAAATATAACGATCTACGCGACCTTCTTTTCTTCTACTACGGAGTAAGGCTTCCGAGCGTTCGCTACGCATCCAGCTAGCTGCGTAAGTATACTAATATAGAGGAGCGGTTAATCGACTACTATATTAACTCCTATATAGCGTACACTAGTGCCTATAAGAACGATCGGGCGTATAGATACTATAATAAGCTCCGGTATACTTAGTTAGTAGATAGTCGTCCTTAGAGGACTCGTCGAGCGTATATATATATTTCTCTTATATATCGTCTACGTCTTTTATATAGTTCGCGGTATGCAGCTATTATAAAAGACTACTATACGAGCCTTACGACCCTAGATAGCTATAGTAAGTTACGTAACTTTTAGGACGGTTAAGTATTTAAAGAGTTCCTTCGCGAGGAACTCAACCTATTTAAAGATATTATGGATATTAGACTATAACTCTCGCTAGATAGTATTTAGCTAATATTAGAACGATACGGTTATAAGTCTACCCCCGTTATTCTATTTAACCTTAACCTCCCCCCGGTAGAGCGCTATAAATAAGGAAACGAACTCGTGTCCCTAGTAATACCCGGCCCGAAGAAATATAAGAATCTCGATAGCTACCTCCTACCACTTATTTAGGAACTTAAGGTCCTCGGCAATAGTATTCTAGTATAAGATTTAGACGTAGATAGGTAGTTTATTCTTTACGCTTATATCGTCCTCGTAACCGGCGACGGCCCGGCTATTACGAATGCGATAGGTATAAAGCGTCTAGGTAATACTAAAGCACTATATAGAACGTATTTAAGGACCTCCTTTAATACCGTTACCGTCGGTCGTAAGTCGATATACTACCTCCCCTATAAGGGTGATCTAAGGTAGCGCGTACGCCGGTATTTACGACGAGATATTAAGGACACCGTAGATAGCGGCTACGCGCAGACGATGTTAATAGTAGATAATATTTTCTACGGAGTAACGCTAAGGCAGGGATACATATATTCCTAACGGTAATATTTACTTCCTATCCCATAACGCACTTAAATATCTAGAAACTAATATCTTCTATATAATAGGCGTTACGCGAAAGAGTATCCTCCTAGAGCTTAAGTTCCTATACTTCCCTCGTAGCTTCCCGGTCGACCTTATATATTATATCCTATATAACGTTATGCACGGGCTCTTTGCCCTCTAGATAGGTAATAAGTTTCTAGGCGATACGTCGAGTTACGTTCTACGAAGCTCCGCGAAGCTTAGCTTCGCTTAAATCTTCGCCTACGCGAAGAAGGATATACCTACGGCCCTAGGGGCCACCCCCCGCGATCTAATAACGCGCTATAAGTCTTTTAAGGCTTCTAAATAGGATAGCTTCTTACGATACTAGGGTCTTTCACTCCTATATAAATATCTATCCGTAGAGGCTTATATAAACCTCTACACCCTTAGGACGTTATACGTCATTACTACTAAGCGCGAGATCGAGTATAAGGATATACTACTTCTTACGTTAATATATATTAACTTTATACGCGAGTACGAACGGATCTACTATAACTCCGAAGATCTAAACACCCTTCGCGTGTATATTATTAACTTCCACTCGATTCTTTATCTACCCGTCTACGTACGCGATTATAGGCCGGCATGCTATACCTAGGCGTTTCTAATAGAGCGGATCTACGGCCTCGTTACGTCCTTAGTAAGCTTAAAGTCTTATATAGGTAGTAGCGTGGCTAATGCGTTAATGCGTAGGGAGCACCTATACTATATACGACTCCCGATTAATACACTAACAATCGTTCTATTATAGTAATACTACCCCCGCCTACTTAACGCCTATTCTTTCGAGTAGCATATAATCCGGAAGACGAAGCTAGTTACTCGCTTTAGAGAGAATACGGTGCGCTATATCTAGTACTACCGGCGCTGCCAGCCGCGCGAGGGCAATATATTCGGCTTAAAGGCTTCTCTTAAACTACGCAACCCCAACAATCGACGCAACGATAGTTACGCCGCGTATAGTAACGGAAGTAGTCGGATAGAAGTATATACGATATACTTCTATCTAACCGTGCGAGGCCTAGATAAGTAAGATAGCGAGTATATATACGTCTAAATAGTTACGGGCCTAGAGCTTAACGAGAAGGATAATACTAGCTATATTACCTATCTAAACACCTACGGCTCTCGGTTCTTTATAAACGTTCGTAACCTCCGGTGTCTTATTAGCGTTATTTACGAGACCGATCGATCGAATAGGAACCCTAACCGCGAGACTCATATAGTAGTTAGTATATAGAATACGGTGGAAAACATTAATATAATATAGTAACGTGGGTACCTACCAGGCTATCTAGTTAACACTATAGAGCTAATATATCGTAATAGATCTACCGTTACAGTTAGTGGGACGGGTTAGAAACCGCAATAAAAATAGTAGCTAACCTCTAGCTATCTCGGCGTTTAGGCGTTTAGGCGTATAGGCGTCTTTTTCCTATATAGCACCCGTTAAAATTAAGTAAATACACGAATATATATATAGAATATAGCATATATCGTGTAAACTACACGATATACCGTATAAAATACACGATATACCGTGTAAAATACACGATATACCGTATGAAATACTATCGTTTCGCTGTGTCTTTACGTGTATTTCATACGATATATCGTGTATTTCACACGACTAGCTATTGTAGAACACACGATATATCGTGTAGTTAACTATAAATATCGTGTATTTTACACGATATATCGTGTATTTTACAATTGCTGGAGTGTAAAATACACGCTAAGACACAGCGAAACGACAGTGTAAAATACACGATATATCGTGTAAATTTACACGATATATCGTGTAAGGATCGCCCGTAGTGACCGCCGACAAGACCAAGTCTTACTTTCCCTTCGCCAACGACGGCTGGTCCAACGACGAAGAAGCGACCGCGACCTGCTTCTGCAGCGCCGTGCAGCTGAAATTCGTAAGTCTCCGATCGCCCACGTCCTCGTTCCTCCTCCGACCATTTCGCTCACCACCGCCCCGCTCCAGCCCACCCAAGGCCCCGCCCTCGTCAACTCCTTCCTCTGCAACTGCAGCGACTGCCGCAAAGTCACCGCCTCCATGTTCGCTTCCAACTTCTGCATCGACGACGCCTACCTGACGCACGTCCGCGGCCAAGACAAGCTCTCCAGCTGGGGCCAGTCCAAGACCATCGCTTCCGGGAACACGATGACGAACTATTTCTGCAAGACGTGTGGGACCCTCATGTATCGCAAGAGCTCCGGCTTCCCCAATCTCAGCGTCATGCGTATTGGCACCGTGGATGATTTCGCGCTGCACGAGACGAAGCTGAAGCCGACGGTGGAGCAGTTTGTCAAGGATCGCGTGTCTTGGCTGAGTGGCGCCGAGGGCGTGGAGCAGGAGTCGGGGAATGTGGTGGGGCAGGGGAAGTAGAGAGGGAAGGAGAAGTCGGTTCGCCCGCCCCCCTGGGGGTTTGGAGGTCGGGAGTTGAGAGGTTCTGCGGCCCTCTGCTTTTAGTTGAATGAGATGCTTTATTATGATGATGCTTCTGCGCTTGAGGGTATTTGGCAAGCAATCTCAGCGCGAGTTGGAGCGTGCCGCCCCAGAAACGCTTATCGGGAAGCCTCAACCCCGCACTCTGCTCCTCTTGCGGGGGTGACGGGAACGTGTCGTCAGCTGTTGTGACCCTATGCTGGCCCATTAACTTTCCCCACCCGTAGGATTCGTCTCAGACAGCGTTCACAGAGACCTTTTGACCATTATTGGAGATCGCAGGCGGCGCATCTGGGGAAGACTCGCGTGAATTTCGGCGGACAGCTCTATGAAGAAAATGGTACGGAATCGAGGAAGCAGCTTGCAAGGCGGGGTACCTTGATCCTATCCGAACACGCGTTAGCTTATATCATTCATGACCCTATGCAGGACAAGAGTGACCTACTACCTGCTGTTGAGGTGAGCCACTACACCATGCCTGCTATCCACTAACGCTGATCATGATGACGATTTTGTTGAAAACTTCACGTTCGGCTTCACTTGAGTCCCATATCTACGGCACAGCTGAGTTCTCACTGACACTGTTATCAGAAAGCGGGTTCCAATTAAGTATATTGAAGCCGCGAGGCTTGGAGACGAAAACGTGACTCCCCTCTACCCAAGAGATACCAACACATCCAAAACGTTAAGCGGGAAAAAACTAAGACTGCTTCTCCAGGCCGTTACCCGGCGGGACCGGGAACGGGCAGCGCTGCAAGAAGTTCCGGCACGGCAAATCCGACGGGCTGTTGTCCTGCTTGTTCATGAAAACCTCGTTCGGCCCGTACCCCGTCTCGATCTGATGGACCCGTCAGTACGCACGCACTCGGCAATCGCAATGGCTTCTTTCGTAGACTTACGTTCACGCAACCACCGCCGGAATGGTCGGCGTGGCCGTTGCTGCAGTAGGCGCACTGCTTCGATGTCCCGAACGCGTCCCCGTCCCAGATGTTCAGTCGGAAGAATCCCGAGTAGGAGAAGGAGAGCGCTTCGTGCAAGTCCCCGCCGTTGACCCGGTTGTCCGTCCCGGAGCCCGTGTGGCCCGTCCACATCTCATCACCGGAGCAGTCGCGACCGCGGAAGAATGTGACGGTGCCTTCGGCGGCGTAGGCGAGCTGGAACAGGCCGGCGCCAAGGAGGAGGGAGTTGATGATGTTGACCATTTTGCTTTGGTTTGGGTTGGTTTCGTGGGTTGGAAGGTGAGTGTTTGTTTGTTTGATGAGCTACAGAGGGCAGGACAGGCACTCCTTAAGTATTCCGGTCTGCTCTCATGGATGCTGGCAGCTGGTTTCCGTCTACCGTCAAAGGGGAATCCAAGGCAGTTGGTGATGTGCAAGCCTCCTTCTGCTCAAGGAAAACACCGAGACCATTGTCCGGTGCGCAGAGGCCTCAATGTGTTGGAGTTTTCGCGGGCCAATGAGAGACCCGGATGGATGTGTTGGAGCCTCAAGGCGCGGGAGGTTTTCTGAACCAATGAGGAGCTTGGATGCATGGGAGCGGGCGAGGCTCAAGGAGGATCGATGCGCATCTGCTCCGTGCGCCTGCTGGGGCTCCAGATCGAGCCCACGGGGTGCGCCTTTGGGGGAATCCCGCGACCCGCTTTAGCCCAGTTGGAGAAAAAGATCCTCCCGTTCCTTCTCGTGTAGAGTGGGTTCCAACGTGAACAGTTGCGACGCCGGCGGCTCGCCTTGTTCGTTGTCTAATGTCTTTGTAGCGGCGGACAGCATGCATCGCTGGGAGTCTTTCTGGGCGACACCCTGCAGTGGGCCGGCCGTATGACATGCATCGCCATAACGTGCAGACATGCAAGGCACTGTGGGAGTCCATCTCTCCCGTTGGCCCACCGGAACCGGATGCCGGCAAACGGAGCGACCTCCTTTGCGGGCTTGGGGGCCAATCGAAGCACGTTCCTCACAGCTCGGATGGGGGCCAAAATCAACGGAAACTCGGCATCCAGGTCGCCTTTCCGACTGCGTAGCATACAAAGCTTAATTTAGCTGTGGGTCTTCTTCGTATTACTTGGTATTCGAGCCGCCGGCTAAGTTTCCATTTCTTTTCCGAGCCGTCACATTGTTACTGCTCACAAGCCGTGATGATGACGTAGTGGCTCAACCTGCTGTAGTGTTTTGATGGCGTAGTGCTTTTCTGTTCATGCAGCCTCCTGACTTTCTCACGAGGTACTTCACGGCCCTGGCCGTCCGTCTTTAGCGAAGACTACAGCTCCTGATATCGCGCACGTAAGCTCCAAGACCTACTGAACTACTAGTGCTTGCCCGTCTACATGTACCATGATTGAACTGTTAAGATACCGGTACGCCGCAAGAAGGGTGGTCACCACATAATAATAGGACACGTCGCTGTAGAGCTTAATTACGAACGTTTCAGTATGACTCTATGTCGTCATAGTGGGAAAAGAGATGGTTTCGCTGCTTCGGGGGCCAGCCAACGACAACGTATGTAGCCTGTGATATGCACGTGAATTAGGAGCTAAAGAACGCTCCTGTTTGGCCTTGGATAGGTCGAGCGATCAAATACTGGAAACAAGAGATTCGGTGTAGTGCCTTGATGTGTGAATCTCACAAAGCCAGGGAGCGCCCTTGGGCCTGGCCGTTGCACAATGAAACCTGAGCGACTATTCGATGGGGTCGTAGATGTGTTACAGAGGAGGATAAGAATACGACAGGACAGCAAGGGAGAGGATACTACCTGGCTGATCCTGGCTATGATGTGGTTGCGCATTTACTGCGCAAGGCTGGGCAGGGTTTCGCCCAGACTGAGGAATGCAACCACTCGGGCCAGACCTGTCTCCATAAAGGTGTTTCGAACCCTGGTTTTAGACATTATCTCATTATACTTCTTTCCTACTCATCAGGTGAGCCAGGTCAGCCCTCGGATCCTGGAGACACCACCAAGGCCCCTTTCCCCACCCATGTTCAATCATGGAGGCTACCGATAACCGCCCACTCATACCTCCAGCAACATCAATCGCTGAAGCAGAGAACATCTCGAGCTGCTCTCAGATTCAACCAGACAATGGTCTCCCCCAAGTCGTTGCCTCTGATTTCCCCGAGGTCGCAGAGATATGCTACCCTCAGGTTATTGACACGTCCGCACCCGAAGCACTCAACAGAGAGCTCCCCGAAGTGACACGGGAAAAACGCGACGGAAAGACGAGGCGAAAAAGGCTCTGGCTGATCCTTGGAACCATCGCTTTCCTAGCTGTGGCAGTTGGTGCTGTTATTGGAGGAGTTCTTGGTTCTCGGACCAAGACGATTGGCACCCGGAAACCAGCACAGCAGCCGTCCATGCCACCTCAGCTGCTTCCATCCACCTCCCTGGTGAGCTTCAACTATACAGACAATGATGGAACTGAGCATCGCCGCCTTCTCTTCCAAAAGACGGATGGAGTACTCTACCAGTCCGCTTGGAATTCATCGTCCAAGTCCTGGGTAATGTCAGCTGTGAGTTCCCCGGAGAGGCAGCAAGACCCAGGCATCAACTTGGACGTCAAGCATGGAACTCCCCTCGCTGGAGGAGTATGTTTGCTGTCAAACACGGTAGGAATGCAAGCCCTTTATAACTTATGCTCTCTGCTAACCTGGCAGACCCGAAACTTCCACTTCTTCTACCTCGACAACGGAGGCGCAATCAGAGAGCTTTTCGCGGAAAACGACGCCGATGGCCTATGGAAAACTGGTCCCTCGGATAACAAATTCAAGGCAAGCTCGGCGTCCAGGCTTGCATGGTACGGTAGATCCTGCCTGGATTACTGCAAAGATTACGACGTACTCTTTTACCAGTCGGCGGACAGAAGAGTACAGTATTTGCTCTCGGGACCGAATTTTGCACTCAGTACTTGCTCCCACGCATGGAAAAGTCGAAGATTGCGGACGTCTCGTTCAAAAGCGGTGTCGGTGCTGTCACGTTGAAAGGCGACAGGTGGAGGGTGCCGCATCAGAGAGACCACACCGTGCCATGGGATGACGAAACTCTCGCAAAGAAAGCAGCGCCCGCTATTCATTCCCTTCCCGCACTGGTGGCGTTACTCACAATCGCTGGTGTGGTAGCGTGGCGAAGAAAGAGTCCCCAAGGTTCCTGTATATCTTTATCTTCGTGTTTCTTTTTATTTCCTCTGATTTCATAGTAGGGAATAGATGGGTGGTAATTACTACTTTTTATCATTGATTGTACTGTATGTGTTCTCTGTTGGCAGTTGAAGCATCCACCGGGGTAGATTCAGTTTGATCTAATTAGATGTATACCTTAGCCGCCACTCACCTGCTTCGCATGTTTGTGCGACCCGGTGCGCCATATTTGTTCAACATGGCCGGGCCAGTCGCTGCACAGCGTAAGCTTACATACAGTACGAACTGCATTTGGAAAGATAGGTTGGATGACCCGCCCGCCCGCATGCCATCCTAGATCCTTCAGCCTCGCGGTCTTTCTACAAGCGGCACACTCCTGGCTACTCCTACAAGGCTAGGCCATATACCATAGTTGCTATTTCAGGCAGGTGGATACATGACACAGTTCCGCAGCGTTAGTAAAGACAGCGCCTCGGCCGCTACGTACGCTCGCATGCATGTGGTTGTACGTAATTACCCCTCAAATAATGGAAAGGAGTAGGCTCACAGCACCCAGAATCTCGGCGACATCGTTCAGCCTCATTTCCTTTTCAAGTACTACACTGGTCGAAGTGGGAGTGATCTTGTCAGCTCAGTTTATATTAAGCCAGGCGGATTTCATTTGGGGCTTTACACAAGAACGTTTACGACTGGTAACTACACCTTGTAAAATAATGGAATGTGTCCTGGTCAGGGCAGTTGTTGATCTCTGGGGTGCTTGAAGGTAGAAAGCGATTCCGACAAGTGATAATGCATCGTAGAAAGATAGTGCAGGTGTTTGCCAAAGAGCCCACGCGCTAGCAGCACGAGGACGCGTAACGCAAGAGATCAAGTAGTCAGCCCGCATAGAGTCGTGCAGCTAGATAATGGTGTGGCGATTACGAATGCTGAGAGGTGATGTGATAGGCCAGAGGCTTATCCGTCCGTGGAGAAAGGGCAATCTCACGCAAGCTATCGGCTGCTTACAACCCTGCTGTATGCCAGCCAAGCCGGAGCTGAACGATGCGGATTGCCGCCTGAACAGGCGCCTTCTGAACCGACGACAAGGCTGAAGAATAATCCAGCTCTCTTATTAAGCCATAGACTGCTCAGAAATCGGTGTGACTGTCTCACCGTTCAGTCTCAATTTTCTCACCTCTTGAGCAAAGCATGTCGCAGTCCATAAGAGGCCGCAGCGATTCCTTGGCGGCCCGCAATTCACCTTCACGGCAAGTGTCAAAGAGACCAGCGCGATCTCCGTCTTTATCTGTCAGAACACCATGCGATCCGTACAGAGACTTGCACCGACTGGACGATCGTCTCATCGACCTGGATGGCACAGGCTCCTCAGCCGCCTGTACTCACCCGTACGTAGCCAAAGCGCATTGATACATCAGCTACCACTAACACAGAGGCATTGCAGAGATCGAACTCCGCGCGAGTTACAGCCACAGCCTAGCCTTCTTGACCTGATCGATGGCCCTTCCAGCACAATCTATCAGCCATTTGCCACCGAGCAGCTGGGCCTGAGTCTGCAGCCCCCCGACCAAAGATATACAGAAGAGTGCCAGGATTGCGGCTCTACGAGCGAGGCTGTTAGCTTCTGCAACGTGTGTGATCTTGTTTATTGCGCGGAGTGCTGGGACCGACAACTCCCACACAGGCGGCGAAAGCTCGGGCCCGGTGGGATTCCTCATGAAAAGACTTCGGCTTCTGTCGCACAAAAAGTGCAGCAAGTTCTGGAACCGCCCACTGATGAGTATACCAGAGAGAGATTGCACTTCCAGGATGCAGAGACAGCATGGTTTGGTATTTCGCGGCCTGATGACGGACCGCCGCTCTTCCAGGACTATGGCCGCTTCACTGAACTGATGGAGCTGACTGAGGATACCACAGCGGGGCCGTTCAGTGCTGGATCCGCTGCAGCGGCCACTCGGGACAATCGAACCCCAAGTTTGGTCTCATTTGTCGGGGAGACGGGCGCGGGCAAGAGCACCCTGATCAAGCTCCTTATTGACCTCAATACAGAAGCTTGGGAGAACTACGCAACCCCTGTTGTAGGGGCCTCGGGTGTTGACGTGCCAACTTCAGAGGACGTGCACCTTTACATCGAGCCCCGCACAGCAGAAACCGATGCGCCCGTCTTATTCGCCGACTGTGAAGGCCTGACTGGAGGCACCCGAGAGCCTTTGGGCGCTGTGTTCAAGAAGAAGCGGAGAAAAACCAGCCCAAGGGGATCCGATTCATCTGATCGCCTTAGTCGTAAAGGAAGACTGATCTCCGAGAGAGATATATCATGGGCTGACAATGCACGCTCAAGAAGCAGAGAGTTTGCAGTGACGAATCTCTACCCACGACTTCTATACACCTTCTCTGATGTTGTAGTTTTTGTTCTACGCAACCCCCGGTAAGGTCTCCTTTCCGCTGCAAATGGAATTCTAACAATAGGCAGTGTCGTGGAAAGCGTCTTTGAAAGACTGATTGAATGGGCAGCGGCAGCGCTCGAGATGTCGTCCAATCAACCAGTCTTACCTCATGCTGTTATTGTCCTGAACGCTTGTGGCAATGACATCGATCCATCTCTATGGAATCCGGAAATCACGACCGAAAAGATTCTTGAGTCTTTATCCCGCACCGTCAACCAGAACAGAGTGTTTAAAAAGCAAGCGCAGATCTGGAGAGAGAGGAACTGCCAGATCGAGACCGTCGAGCAGTTGATGCGTTCTTTTTATAGCTCTGTAATCGTGAGTTTAACCCCTGGGCTCTGTTACTGCTTTCAATGGTTGACATTGGCCAGATCATCCGCATCCCAGCCGAAGGCAGACCGAAGCTCATCCAGCAGCAAGCAGAGACATTGTACAACAGCATCCGTGAAGCTTGCAATTCAGCAAGAGACAGCAGAGCTGATCTGCGGATGTTGTTCGATGTTGAGGAATTGCAATCTTATCTCGACTGCGCTTGTGATCACTTTGCACGGACCTTGGACCAACCATTCGACTTCGTCCAGGCGTCACTTGCCAACAGCCCAATACCACTGGATTTTGGCGGAAATGTTCTCAAGCTCGCTATCAGCCTCATGGAAGCGTGGAAGGACGAAGTGGACGCAAGGACGATCTTCCAAGAGCTCAGCTACATGGTGGCTTCATGCATCATGTTCGACATCGCTCGGAACAAAAACAAAGGTAAGGTGACTTTTATCCAAAGTACATACATCTGCTTACGTGCTTTTGAGGCTCTATTGATTCGATGTTCCCACATTACCTAGACCATCTCGACGCGGCTCTCGAGAACTTCTGCAATAGCCACTGGCCGTGCGAATTCGTCAAGCCCGGAACCACTTCCAGATGCGTCAATGTAAGAAGCGGCCACGCAAAAGGGCACCAAAGCAAAAATGGTAAGGTGTTGGCCGTGGGCATCTACCAGTCACATTTTTCCTATACCACGCATCGCGAGGAGTTCGAGAGGAACGTATATTTCAACCTGAAAGACCTGCACGCTGTTCTATGCGAACGGGTCCGTGACGGAGAACCGGAAGATATTGTGGCTGCTGACGTTCACCAAAACACTGTTCTGGCAAACTTCGTTGCGCGTTGCTCACGAGACCGCGGGAATTCCCTGTTCAGCAGCCATACCGCTTGCTTCTGCTGTCTCTTCGAGCTGCCGGAGCACGCCCTACCGTGCGGGCATATCATCTGCACGTCTTGTGCTCAAGTATTTGGGTCGTCGTCGGTGAATGAGCTTACAGTTCCTCGTTGTCCAATCTGCCCCCCGGAAGCCAACGAGTGTCATTACAAGATTCCCCTCAAGCCAAAGGGTGCAGGAGTTCGCATTCTGACGCTGGATGGGTAAGTGACTAGTATTCGCTTTCGCTTAGTAGCCATTCATTGACTTTTTTGCAGTGGTGGAATGCGCGGCATTGTTGAGCTTGAAGTTCTTCTCGCAATAGAGCGCGCCATGGGCGGGAAGCTTCCAATCCAGAGCTTCTTTGATCTCATAGTTGGCACAAGGTACGTCAGGGCATTGTACAAAATTTATTAAGTAACTGAAATGAAACAGTACCGGAGGACTCATTGCGCTTGGACTTGTGGGGAAGGCTTGGTCGGTTACCGAATGCTTGGAGCACTTTGAGAGGCTTTGCAACCAGGCCTTCACGCGGCGAGCCGGTGGAGATTTGCCCATCGTAGGCTTTTTCATCAACAGCTACAACCAATCCCTCTATGAGACGTCGCCACTCGAGAAAGCCCTGATGGATGCGTTTGGGGACGATGAGTATCTCTTTGGTGGCCGAAGCGGAATCAAACCGTACAGGGTCAGAGTTGCCATTACGACGGCCTCAGCAGCAACAGGGACACCGATTGTGCTTTCAAATTACAATCGTGCGTGTTCAGAGAAACGTAAGGAGCCCACTTTACCATCAAGACTGCGGCTAAGCCATCCAGTGCCATATCAGTTCCAGAGAGCCGAGACACTTGCGTCAGAGCTCAAGCTTTGGGAAGCGTAAGTACCGAATCTGGAGTACTTTTTACTATGACTGACAAGAGTCGGCAGTGGGAGAGCCACTTCTGCAGCACCCCGTTTCTTCAAGTCATTCAACCACGAGCCCTCGAGACAAGTGTACCTCGACGGCGCACTATACCACAACAACCCTATAGCAATCGCCCAACGGGAAAACAACTTGATTTGGCCTGAGCAACCCTCTGAATTCCCGGATGTTGTTGTTTCCCTCGGGACTGGTGCTTCGTTGCGCGATCGACAAGTCAACTCCGACCATCTTATGACGCCTCAACAATCGCGGCGAGGCATCTTCTCCTACGGTAAAAGTCTCATCAAAATTGCTAAAGACATCATCGACTCGTCCTTGGACTGCGAGAAAACTTGGGAAGCCTACATTAACGGATTGCCCAAAACTTGCGAGTCCTCTCGATTTGTGCGCATCAACCCAGAAGTTGCTGATCTACCTCAGCTTGATGACATCGGTGAAATGAAGAGTCTGCAGACTCGTGTCCAAAATAAACTACAGAATCCAAGGTATGAGGACATTCTTCGGCGCCTTGCCATGCGCCTTGTGGCTACGAGCTTCTTCTTCGAAGTGCAAGAACCCATCTCAGATGACAAGATCGTGAAAGGTATGCTTACTCATCTAATCCAAGAGCTATGCTTACCGCTTCAGGATCCATTTGTTGCCGTCTGCCAAAAGACTCCCCAGAGGTGGGCGAACTTGGCAAGCTGATCAGATCCTGGACTCCGTCGTACGGCCAGTTGCCCTTTTTTTTCATTTACGAAAAAGGATCAGACATCACCACAGCGCAGAAGATACCAATATCCGAGGACATGATCAAGACGATGGTGGTCTTCTACGAATTCCGCATGCCTCGGAGGAGTGTGCAGCTTCAGCTGTCTAATACATTTGCGCCGACGGAGATACAACTCTGTTTCAACCAGAGCGACGCCTTCCCAATCAGTGGCTTTCCCCGGATACTTTTTGAGGAGTCTTTGGAGAACCGGACCAGTAAGTCAAGGCAAAGACACGCGAAGCCTAGGACTAACAGTATGTTTCTACCAGATTCACGCAGGAACCTCGCAGTTACAAGCTCGAGGCGGAATCGGTGGGTGTCGCAATTTGGTGATCGGCCACAGAGAAAATGGACACCACCAACAGGCGACATCCACCGGACCGCGTCAGTCACGGGCTACGCTCAGTCTACGAATCCCCTTGGTTATGCATCGCAGGAGGACCTTCTGGCAATGGCGCACACTCTGAAATACGGCGCGCCTCCTACTCAGTATACCGTGGCGGCAGCGCCTCAAAACACTGGAACGCTAGCTTCTGGTACTGCATATCTACGAGGCGCGCTTCGCGGCCTTGTCCACCGGTCAAGGTCTCCGATGACCGGTACAATTGCAAACTCGCAGCCTCCAGGAACGCAGCAAACCCCGCCAATCGAACCGTATCCGCCTATCATGCCAGAGCTCATCGGGGATCATATATACAACGACGCCACCTCATCCACCGGCGTTTATGAGATGGACGCCGAGAGCTCCTATCCCGTTGAGCTTCCTGGATAGGTTCCATCGACTTCAACTCCGAATGTACATGGTGATTCTATGTATGTGATATGGTGGAGATCCACTCAATGGGGACCCAGGAATCGCTGCATCGCTGGTCAAGCCAGAGCTCGAATGACTTTTTGTTTCACGGGTAACCTGGGATATGAATTTGGGCAAATTGTAGTGCAATCATGTACCTACGGTGGTGAGTCTTTAAGATATTCGTCAGAGATTTAGTTCGCAATAGGTTCTTCTTTCAGGGTTATTTTAACATACTTCTGGTTCGGTTTAAACTTGCTCTACATCACTCTACTAATAAAATACTCATGCAACGCTTGCTGTATTAACGCTTTAACTCTTGAGCTGGCAGATACTAGCACTATAAACTTAGCTAGTTGCAATACCTTCGATAAACGTTTTCGATTGTAAAGGGAAAGTGAGTAAACTAATACGGTAAAAGTTCGCTATATTAGCCAAACCGGCTTCGTAGCATAAGCAGAGGGCATCGATCCAGAAATCACGACCAGGGTACTGCCGCTGCGCAACATCCAAAAAGTTCTAAAGGTTTTATCGGACTGTGAAAGGCTTGCCGTTGATCTTGATAGCTGGCTTGGTACCGCTGGAATTGCCCCATTCGTAGGAAAGACAGATGTAGACGGACGACTCGAGCTTTTCCACTTGCATCTGACATCTTATGGGTCTTCCCCATTGTCGTGGGAGGACCTTGACCAACCGGATCCTGTGGTCCGCATAGTCAAGCGGTTCATGACGGAAGCCAGTTGCAGACGGAGGTGTGGTCATTAGCAGCGATAAAGACAAATATTAGATCGAAAGGAGTGTAGAGTATAAGGGCTTGTAGAGCTGTAGGGTCTTCGTATTTGTAAACGACAACTCACCGCTCCCTCGTAGCTGGGTGGCGGTGCTGGGGCTGAGATTTCGACGCTCCACTTCCACGTCACACCCGATGCTGCGCCACCGCGGGATATATGCAGCAACGGTCACGACTCAAATCTGTGAGAGTCCGTAATGCTCAAGGAAAAACTTCAAATCGATTGCGATAATATCTAAGCAAGCCGGCGTCGCTGTAAAGAAAGTCGTTTCAACCATTCCAAGTACCAATCGCCCTGTCGAGAACAGAGCGTGTACTCAATCCATCGTCCAGGGCCAAGGAAAAAGATTTCAGAAGCTTCTGGGCTCGCCTTTCGAGGTCTTAGCCATGTATTTGGCTCATGCCCTGATCCCTTTGTCAGTCCAGTCTCTCAACGTTCAGATGTGGCGGAGAAACACTCACCTTACTGGCATGTGTAAGTTCCCAGTGTCTTGTCCATTGCACAAAGGTTGCTGCAGCAGCTGTTGACGTCGTTGATGCATTCAACTGGTTCACAATTTCCGTCAGTAGATGTACGAGAAAAGACCGCAAAGCGTGGACTTACCGCCGTTGGCGATGCACCTTGCCTGCAGAAGGCCCGACGCCTCCGGTGCTTCGCTTGCCGGAGCTGCAAGGGCAGAGGCGAGGAAGAGGGTAATGATGGAGAGAGAGAAACGCATGGTGAAAGGTAGTTGATGTTTTGGTTTGAGTGGTATTTGAAGAAGCTGAGTGAACCGTGTCTGAGCTGATGAGTTTGATGTTAAGTTCGAAGGCAGAAGGAAGCATCTTATACCCGTTCAACCGCCCGACTGTGTGGGGTCTGGGAATCCAATGAGCTACCTAACGGTGGTGGAGTGCGTCAGCCGGATGATGGAGAGCGTCGCCCGGTTGATGCGGGACCGCTCAAGCTGCAGCCTGGCATTCGACTCTGGCAAAAATTCCCTCAACGTGGTGTATGTGGTGTTGGTTTCGAGCAAATACTATCCTCCTGTGTGGGGTATGAAATCCATCGAGCCATCTCATGGTGGTGGTGGAGAGCGTCAGCCGGATGACGCGGAACCGCTCAAGCTGCAGCTCAGCATACAGTTCGAGGCAAAACATGCTGGAATGTGGTGTTGGTCTCGAGTCCATACTGCGCTGGGGGTTACCGCCCTTGTAATCCTGCTGTGCTTACTCACAGGGTTACGATCCTGCTCGGGTGGGGCGTAGTGGCATTGCTTAGCCCGGTTGTGGCTGACTGTCAGACACGATAATCTCGAATGGTCGCTGAGGATTCTTCACGTCCCGAACAAGTACGCTAGGGCAACCTTCCAGCCCAATGCCCCACGTGTATATTGTTCCTGGTTGTGCGCGGCTTCGTATGTCACCGAGTGGGGGCCATTTCAGATGTGGGGGTTCCAATCTCAATAGATGCTTCGGCCCACATATCTTATCAGCAGGAAGAAGCAGAGGAAGTATTCGATAGGCCGCTGGTGTCTGACTCCAACATAGTGTAAGAAGGGCTTGAAGATGGGATAGGCTCGCTCAAGAAGTAAGCAAGACGGGCAGCAACAACTTGCGACATTACCTAACTGCCCAGATCAATACACGAGGTTTCCGTGATGATCAAGAGTTCGGTCTTTCTGCGCGACCTCTTTGCGATAAGCAACAGTCCCATGTTCAGCTTGTCTTCCATTTTTGATCCGTCGGTTGAGATAAAATCGCCAATAGGCTGATCAGAGCAGGGGTAGAATGAAACTGCTCCGATTCTCGGCAGCTTTCGATCCCAAAATGGAACAGCACACGCAATACACGACAAGGATGTTATAGCCAACGACGCATGCGCATGTCTAATTAGCGTGATAGGTACTTTCCAGATCTGACAAGTTGGATCCTGGAATGGGGCTCAGTTAACCATGTCCACGACACCACCGCAATCCCTTGTTCCTTTTTCGGACACCAGTCAGCAAGCTCGGTTTCGGGTCATCCACTATGTCCTCTTGGACAGCAGACAGCACAACCGACATCGGGTCATCCTGAAGAAGTTGGGGGTCTGCCGCGCCTGTGGCAAAGATGGTGAGTAAGCTGCTTCGGCCTCGGGTTTAAGAGAGGGAGTGCGTCGACTGTTGATAAAATCCGGGACCAAAGCCGATGGTGGGCGCGATCCAGTGTACCGACTGCTGCAACGACCAGCCGTACCTACTGGTAAGCATTACAACCCGACCGGCTTGGGGACGGTTGGCCGACTGGCTACGGCAATCTACGAGCATTTAGAGGTCAACGCTAAGCGGGATTCCGGCGCTTCGCATCTATAGCACACGAGGCCGTCCCGTTTCCTACTATATCGGCCATCGACAGCAATCTAAGGAGGTTACTATAAAGTATTTTCCAACATCTTATAAACGAAGTATAATAATATAGTTTAAGTACGTATTTATTATTCTTACTATCTCTATAGCTTCGACCGCGTCTAGCCGAGAAGAGAAGTCTAAGATCGAGAAAAAGCGGTCTTAATAAGCGGAGTAATAGTCGCGATATATATTAACTAGTAGCGAGAATAATATAAAAGATATTATAATATTAACGTCTATATATTCTTCTAGACTATTTCTTCGCCGGCGAACGATATTAAAGAATATAAAAATAACTATAATAATAAATATTAAAGTTATATAAGCTTATAAAATATAAAGACTTATTAAGATTTTACTCTAATACTATAGAATAGGTATTTAGATCTCTAATCCCCGCTAAACTTAAAATCGACCGTACGAGTTAACCGTTTTTTAAATATCTATATTTTTTCTATTTCTAAATACTACTTACTATTAAGGGCGTACTAAATTTCTCTTAGTTATATATTATCGTAGACGCGTATACGCTTATCGAAACGGGCTTAAAATTACGGGTTAATATATATAGATATTATTAATTAATAGATTCTACTTCTATTCTCGGCTCCGCCGCCGGCCCCGGCCCGCCCTTCTAAAGAAATAATAAGATCTAAAAAAAACGATACTAAAAAATTCTTTTATTAGAAGACGATAAAATCTAGATACGAGAGAACTCTTCTTACCTCTAGCTCTAGCGTAGAGGACGCGTCTATTACTACTCTATTTTCTTCTCTATTCTATTATATATATAGCTTTCTAGTATAAGTTTTATTAATTAATACGTTAGCGATTTAGGCTAGCCGACGCCGACCTACGTATTACTAAAATAATAGTTCTTCTATTATCTAAATACGATATTATATCTAGTCGGTTTCTATCGCTATTTAAAATTATTAATCTTATATTCTACTCTACTTTAATCGATCGTAGCCCGCTCTATTCGCCTAAAAGATAGACTCTAAAGTTATTAGTATATTATTATTTATATCTTACTATACTACGCTTACGTTATACGACTACTAGGCTAAGCCGCGTCTTTTCTACTACTAGCCGCCGGCGTATTACTAGAAAGATAATAGAATAGAAGCTCTTTAAAGCCGTTATCTTATTAATAAATAAAATCTATCTTTTTATACTACTACCCCTCTCTACTTCTCTAATAAAATCTATATTCTAGTATTCTTTCGCCGCGTTAGCTTTCTCTCTTACTATCTTTTTTAAATCTACTTATTCTCTTATCCCCCCTCTAATATCTATTAATTAATAAAACTCGCTTCTTCTAATCTTTCTTCTTTTCTACTTTTAAATAGTACTACCCGCGCCTATTACTATTATTACGAGCTAGAGGTTCGACTTATTCGCTTTTTATATAGGTTTTCGCCTAGTATATATCTATACTCTTAACGCTAATCGCCGTCGCTAGTACTAGAAATATTAACGTAGAGCCTACTATCGCCTATAAAAACTAGTCTATTTACTAACGATATAGACGTCGACTTAAGCGGCGTAAATTCTAACGTATTTAATACTACTAATAAACTCTCGTCGTTATCGCTTTAAACGCACGAAGGGCCTAATCTAGATTAATATAATTTATACGTTAGTCGAAACGATATACGTATCTAGATAGACTATTATTCTTAACGGGCGTCTATATCCGTAGAGTTTCTTTTTTTCTCTAACGGCTATAGTAGTTACCCTCTATCTTTTAATCTTAATTTTAATAGTAAGCCCGTTCGTAACTTTCTATTAGCGGATAGGCGCTCTAGAAACTACGCCTACTATATTCTTAAGTAAGAAGGGGGTTACGAGACTATATAATTTAATAAAACTTACTATCCGCCTAGATAGATAGCCTATATATACTACTACTATTATAGTAGAATTTATAGCCGATTCTTCTATAGTAAATATAGACGGTTAAACGTTTATATTAACGTTCGCGTTATTTTCGAAGAGCGCTACTTCGCCCTTAAGCTACTTAATATTAAGATTATTAGCTATAAAGATTATTACGAAGTAATACCTATACCCGCGTCTATTAATATACTCTTATTCTAAAGTTAGCTAGAAATAATTTAGTAGTACGCTAACCGCGATACCTCCGATCTAAAGAATAAGAAGAAGATCTAACTTAGTCTATATTAATACGTAAACTACTTTTTAGAAGATTTTATAAAGTTATTACTCTTTCGCGTTAAATACTTCCGTTATACCGACTCTAGAAACCGCCTTCTTAATAATAATCCCGGTTCGCGAGTATCGTATATTATAAGTCTAAGTTATTTAGATTTAGAGGGGCGTAGGGGCCGAAACCGTAGAACTTAGCGAAAATTTTAGAATACTAAAATTTTCGAATACTAAAATTTTCGAATATTTCGTTTATCGATTCTTTATAATACTCTACTAGAATATTAACTATAGTTAATATTAAGCGTAACTCTTACGTAAAGCTTAGTAGAAGTAAGCGTAAGTACGTAGCGTACTAAAGCCTAAAGCGTATTTAGTAAAGCGTAACGCTAGCTCTTTACGTAGTACGCGGCGTACCGAAAGCCTATTTAGAAAAGCGTAACGCTCGCCCTTTACGTAATACGTAGCGTACCGAAAGTCTATCTTAAAAAGCGTAACGCTAGCTCTTTACGTAATACGTAGCGTACTAAAAGCCTATCTTAAAAAGCGTAACGCTAGTCCTTACGCGAAAAGCGGCGTACTAAAAGCCTATCTAGAAAAGCGTAATATTAGCTCTTACGTAGTACGCGGCGTACTAGAAGCCTATCTAGAAAAGCGTAACGCTAGCTCTTTACGTAATACGCGGCGTACTAAAAGTCTATCTAGAAAAGCGTAACGCTAGCCCTTACGCGAAAAGCGTAACGCTAGCCCTTTACGTAGTACGCGGCGTACTAGAAGCCTATCTAAAAAAGCGTAACGCTAACTCTTTACGTAGTACGCGGCGTACTAAAAGTCTATCTAAAAAAGCGTAACGCTAGCTCTTACGTAATATACGGCGTACTAAAAGCCTACTTAGAAAAGCGTAACGCTAGCCCTTACGCGAAAAGCGTAACGCTAGTTCTTTATATAGTACGCGGCGTACTAGAAGTCTATCTAGAAAAGCGTAACGCTAGCCCTTACGCGAAAAACGTAACGCTAGCCTCTACGCGAAAATAAGCGTAATACGAGGTTCTTAAGCGAATACGCGGCGTACTACTAACCGTATAAAAAATATACTAATCTTTATCTACTTCGTTACTCTAGAACTTTAATTAGTTTTCTATTCTTTAAAATACTATACGAAGGCTTAAAGAATAGTATTTTATTATAAGAAGACCGGTCGTAAAGTCTATAAACGACTTACGACGAAAATACGTTTCTCTATCTTATTTTAGAATCTATCGATTTAAAAGCCTCTATCCTAGAATTCTACGTATTTCTAGAATAATTCGAAGGCTATCTAGATAGTCTATTCGTCTATAGAAGACTAGTCGTATTTTATATCGAAATAAACCGCGTAAACTAGACCCCCTATCTACTTAACGTAAACGAGATAAGTATATTTACTAAGTTCTAGAAAGAAAAGAAGTATAGTAAACGAATATAGCTCGGACTATTTACGACGATAGTAGAAAGTACGATAGCTACTAACTAGTAGAACTAGATATAGTACTACTAGAGAGTTATAGTTATTACGAATAGTAAAGATAGAGATAAGTATCTACTTATCTATAACTACGATTTAGTACTAGACGCGGCTTTAAAGCGACGAAGAAATATTCTACTTAGCTATTAATAACGACTCGTAGCCTTTATAGAAGCCTAGGCGATACTACTAGAAGTTTAGTATAATACCGATAACTTAGATATAGAATAGAACTAATACGTTATATATACCTACGAGTAGATAAAAAGAATAGTTATAAGCGGCGATAGACCGCTAAAAGATAATAACGAACGAATTTAAAATTATATTAGATTAGATAAACGCTAGACTTTTTATACTTTCTAGTAGCGTTATATTAACCGTAGTTAATATCTTTTATTTAATTTTAATCCGTTTAATCCGTTATATAAATTATATTACTTTTTAAAGAAGTTTAATAGTATAGTAGATATTAACCGTAGTTAATATCGTAGATATAACTTTATAAATAGCTAACCTCTAAGATAATTATTTCCCGCCTAAAAATAAAGAAGAAAATAAAGAGGATTTCGCACCCTTATTAGTCTAAAGAACTATCTATATTTTTAGAGAAGTAAGAAGTATTCTAACGAAAGAGTTTTAGATTAATATTAGAGCCGATAAATTAATATATCTTACTACTACTTAGTATACCCTAGTTACTTATTAGTACTATTATAAAGATAGGGTTAGGATAGGGTAGGGTTAGGGTTAGGGTTAGGGTTAGGGTAGGGTAGGGTAGGGTTAGGGTTAGGGTTAGGGTTAGGGTTAGGGTTAGGGTTAGGGTAGGGTTAGGGTTAGGGTTAGGGTAGGGTTAGGGTAGGGTTAGGGTTAGGG